>NC_086450.1:9812356-10087356 GCF_028390025.1 Pseudophryne corroboree | reverse complement strand
TCTATCTATATACTCTGAATATACAGTATCTACACTGGGTATATCTATCTATATACTCTGAATATACAGTATCTACACTATGTATATCTATCTATACTCTGAATATACAGTATCTACACTATATATATATATATATATATATATATATACTCTGAATATACAGTATCTACACTGTGTATATATATGTATACTCTGAATATACAGTATCTACACTATATATATATATATATATATATATATATATACTCTGAATATACAGTATCTACACTGGTATATCTATCTATATACTCTGAATATACAGTATCTACACTATGTATATCTATCTATATACTCTGAATATACAGTATCTACACTATGTATATCTATCTATACTCTGAATATACAGTATCTACACTATACATATATCTATCTATATACTCTGAATATACAATATCTACACTGGGTATATCTATCTATATACTCTGAATATACAGTATCTACACTATGTATATCTATCTATACTCTGAATATACAGTATCTACACTATATATATATATATATATATATATATATATACTCTGAATATACAGTATCTACACTGGGTATATCTATCTATACTCTGAATATACAGTATCTACACTATATCTATCTATATACTCTGAATATACAGTATCTACACTATGTACATCTATCTATATACTCTGAATATACAGTATCTACACTGGGTATATCTATCTATCTACTCTGAACATACAGTGTCTACACTATATATATCTATCTATACTCTGAATATACAGTATCTACACTGGGTATATCTATCTATATACTCTGAATATACAGTATCTAGACTATATATATCTATCTATACTCTGAATATACAGTATCTACACTGGGTATATCTATCTATATATACTATATACAGTATCCTCTAGCCTCAATACGCCACGCAGTGTGAGATACTCGGCGTGAGAACCGCCGGGTCTCGCGCAGCTCTGCTAGCATTGGGCGTCTATTTATTGCTGAAAACGTGTCTTCGTTGCAACGCGACACAAGAAGAGACTGCGCTGGTTAATGTGATATTTGACACTTGTGTACTGCGTGTGACGGAGTCTGTATACGCAGCAGAATGGAACCTGTATTGAAAAAAAAGCTGCGGCCGCTACATTGTATCGCTTCGTGTAGAGTCAGAGGGGCTAATTCAGACCTGAGCGCAGCAGCAAATTTGTTAGCAGTTGGGCAAAACCATGTGCAGTGCAGGTGGGGCAGATGTAACATGTGCAGAGAGAGAGAGTTAGGTTTGGGTGTGGTGTGTTCAAACTGAAATCTTAATTGCAGTGTAAAAATAAAGCAGCCAGTATTTACCCTGCACAGAAACAATATAACCCACCCAAATCTAACTCTCTCTGCACATGTTACATCTGCCCCACCTGCAGTGCACATGGTTTTACCCAACTGCTAACAAATTTGCTGCTATGATCAGGTCTGAATTAGGCTCAGAGGGTGGGATGTACTAAAGTGAAAATGCGGTAAAAACCCCGGTTTTTGGGTGTTTTTACTGCATTTTCGTATGTACTTACCTCCATCCGCCGGGTCTTCGACGTGCAGGGTAACGCCAGCTTTTGCTGCCATTACCCTGTAGAAGTCTATGTGAAGTGGAGAGGGTTCCACAACGCATGTGGAAGAAACCCCATAGGCTTGCGGTCAGCAAGTATCAATGCGGTAAGTGCGGGATGTACCGTAGAGAGGCTCGGAACATCCCGACCAGAGACTCTGACGCACACAGATATACAAGTGTCAGACAGAACATTAATCAGCGCAGTCTCAAAAAAAAGATGCAAAACAGACGCCTGACGCCAGCAGAGTCTCACGGGACCTGGCGCGCCGGGAGGGGCTGTTCGGCGCGCCTGCAGCGATGATGTATGAGGACGCATCTGTAGTGTACCGTGCACTGTACAGCTGCAACATCCACCAGTGTATTCCATCATTTATGTGGCAAGTTTAGGATTAAGATGCCGCAGTGTCAGCAATTCATAGATTTGTATTCTTTAGCATTTGCCCCCCCCCCCCCCCCCCCCCCCCCCCCCCCCTAGTGACTTTCTTGGGATGTGTGCACGGGGATTAGGAGAGATGCGCTTTGCATGCCGGGGCTGTACGCCGCTGCGTTCTCGCTGCCTTTCCCATGTAAGAGGACAGAGAAGCAAATAAAAAAGCTCCCAAAGAAACCCAGACACACTTCAAACTGTCTTCTGCTAGGCCCGGGCCTCTCCAGCCCCATTCACTGCCAGCCCCATTCACCGCCAGCCCCATTCTCCTCCGACTGTTTACACTGCTCAGCCCTTGTCCCAGAGCTGCGGGGAACAAAGGAAAGGAGGACAGCCTCATTCAGCTTAAAGTGCATGAGGAAGAAATTTAGTCCCAGCAACATGTTCCCTTATCGGCAGGCCATTGTCCATCAATTAATGGAGACAGCTGGAGTCTCTGCAGCAGGGATTAGCAGAAAGAAAGACAATGGCCTGTCCTGGGCTATTACAATTTAATCACTTTAACTAAATAAATAAGGCCGTCCCGGGCTGTCGACATGTCAGCGGAATGTGGAACAGAAAAAGGAACTTCAACGAGGACTACTGCCTCTGGCAGGACAAGAGCGGGTTATTACTGTAGCTTTGTGTGTGATTCCCATTCGGACCTTGCCACTTTCTGGCACTAAATTGTCAAGCTGAACAAAGGACGGATTTGTACCTCCTGTAAGGTCTCAATTAGAACTGGCTTGTTCTGTACGCGGCACCATTCAGCCAGGACACAATGACTATAATTACTGGAATTTGCCCTAAATAACTGAAGAATTTGTAGCAAAGTCCTTCTCTCCCCAACCACCGTCTGTCCCTCCCAACCAACCAGAGGGGTGAGAAGTAAAGTCTGAGGTTCCTGCGGTGGATTATAGCGGGCGTGCAGCACGTAGGTTACCCTGCAGCACAAGAAGGGAAGCAGACTGAACCCCTGACCTAAAATATAGCCCCAATATTTAGTAAGGACTAGATTTACATTCTCTGATCAGTGCAAATCGTCAGGATAATTACTGGCAGGGGTTAAAGTTAGCCGGAACTGCTTTTTGTCAGTTCCACTTGGAGACGGAACGCAGTTCCGGCTCACCTAACCCGATGTGTGGCCGGCGCTGCAGGGTGATGCCAGGTGCCCGCTGAGATTGTGTTACCAGCGGGCGCCCGTCACTGTGCGCTATGGGAGAGACGACATGACGTCTCTCCCATAGTGCTGAGGAGCAGGCGCCCAGAGGACTGCAGCGGCCGGACACGAGAGCGGGGCTTGGTGAGTATGGTCTGTGTTTTGTCTGTTTTTTTTCCTTTGTAACGGCGCATCTACTGGAGGCATTACTACTTAGGGGCATCTACTGGAGGCATTACTACTTAGGGGCATCTACTGGGGGGCATTACTACTAAGGGGCATCACTACTAAGGGGCATCTACTGGGGGCAAACTATTGGGGGGCATTACTACTAAGGGGCATCTACTGGGGGCAAACTACTGGGAGGCATTACTACTAAGGGGCATCTACTGGGGGCAAACTACTGGGGGGCATCTACTGGGGGCAAACTCCTGGGGCGCATATCTACTGGGGGCAAACTACTGGGGGACATTATTACTGGGGGCCAACTACAAGGGATCAAACTACAAGGGGGCAAATTACAAGGGGGCAAGCTTCTGGGGGCAAACTACAAGGGGGCAAGCTTCTGGGGGCAAAATTCAAGGGGGCAAGCTACTAGGGGCAAACTACAGGAGGGCATTACTACTGGGTCAAACTACAGGAGGGCATTACTACTGGGGGCATAACTACAGGGGCATTACTACTGGGGTCATAACTACAGGGGCATTACTACTGGGTCAAACTACAGGAGGGCATTACTACTGGGGGCATAACTACAGGGGCATTACTACTGGGGTCATAACTACAGGGGCATTACTACTGGGGGTGTAACTACAGGGGCATTACTACTGGGGGCGTAACTACAGGGGCATTACTACTGGGGTCATAACTACAGGGGCATTACTACTGGGGGCGTAACTACAGGGGCATTACTACTGGGGTCATAACTACAGGGGCATTACTACTGGGGGCGTAACTACAGGGTCATTACTACTGGGTCATAACTACAGGGGCATTACTACTTGGGGGGCAAACTACAGGGGGGCTAAACTACTGGGGGCATAACTACATGAGGACTAAACTACAGGGGCATTACCACTGGAAGCTAAACTAAAGGGGGGTAAACTAATGGGGTCATAACTGCAGGGGCATTACCACTGGGGGCATAACTACTAGGGCTAAACTACAGGGGGCTAAACGACTGGGGCATTACTACAGGCAACATTACTACTGGGGGCAATACTACACAGGGGCATTACCATTAAGGGCATTACTAATGGGGGCCCTACTAATGAGGGCATTGTAAAGGGGGCACTTCATAAGGGGCATCACTCCTGGGGACATAAGGGGCACCACTATTATGGGACCTATATAAGGGGCACTACTACTGTGGGCATTGTATAAGAAGCGCTACTGCGGGGGGCATTATGTGTATTACGGGGTGCTAGTACTGTGGGCATTATTACTATTGTGTGACCACGCCCCTTTCTTTTTGAGACCATGTCCTTTTTTTGCGGCACGCACAATACCTTTATTACATGGGCGCTGTGGGGAGGGGGGGGGGGGGGGGGGGGTGAGTTCCACTACCTCTCTAGGACCACTTTAAGCACTGATTATTGGTGTATATAGACCATGGGGGTAATTCAGACCTGATCGCAGCAGCAAATCTGTTAGCAGTTGGGCAAAACCATGGGGGTCATTCCGAGTTGTTCGCTCGGTAAAAATCTTCGCATCGCAGCGATTTTCCGCTTAATGCGCATGCGCAATGTCCGCACTGCGACTGCGCCAAGTAAATTTGCTATGCACTTAGGAATTTTACTCACGGCATTTTCATCGTTCTGGCGATCGTAGTGTGATTGACAGGAAGTGGGTGTTACTGGGCGGAAACTGGCCGTTTTATGGGCGTGTGGGAAAAAACGCTACCGTTTCCGGTAAAAACGCACGAGTGGCCGGAGAAACGGGGGAGTGTCTGGGCGAACGCTGGGTGTGTTTGTGACGTCAAACCAGGAACGACAAGCACTGAACTGAAGTCTGAAGCTACTCTGAAACTGCTACGGGTGTGTAATCGCAATATTGCGAATACATCGTTCGCAATTTTAAGATGCTAAGATTCACTCCCAGTAGGCGGCGGCTTAGCATGAGCAAATCTGCTAAAATCCGCTTGCGAGCGAACAACTCGGAATGACCCCCCATGTGCGCTGCAGGGGGAGCAGATGTAACATGTGCAGAGAGAGTTAGATTTGGGTGGGTTATATTGTTTCTGTGCAGGGTAAATACTGGCTGCTTTATTTTTACACTGCAATTTAGATTTCAGTTTGAACACACCACACCCAAATCTAACTCTCTCTGCACATGTTACATCTGCCCCCCCTGCAGTGCACATAGGGGGTAATTCAGACCTGATCGCTTGCTAGCTGATTTTTGCAGTCCTGCGTTTGCATAGTCACCGCCCACCAGGGAGTGTATTTTAGCTGTGCAAGTGTGCGATCGCATGTGCAGCCGAGCGGTACAAAAACATTTTGTGCAGTTTCTGAGTTGCCAAGAACTTACTCAGCCGCTGCGATCACTTCAGCCTGTCCGGGCCCGGAATTGACGTCAGACACCCGCCCTGCAAACGCCTGGACACGCCTGCGTTTTTCCAACCACTCCCATAAAACGGTCAGTTGCCACCCACAGACTCCTTCTTCCTGTCAGTCACCTTGCGATCCGCTGTGTGAATGGATTCTTTGTAAATCCCATCGCTCAGCAACGATCCACTTTGTACCCGTACAACGCGCCTGCGCATTGCAGTGCATACGCATGCGCAGTTCGTACCTGATCGCAGAGCTGCAAAAACGCTAGCGAGCGATCAGGTCTGAATTACCCCCATAGTTTTGCCCAACTGCTAACAAATTTGCTGCTGCGATCAACTCTGAATTAGGCCCCCTATTCAGTAAGGATTGCAAATTCAGCTTTTAAGCAGAATTTGCAATCCTTTGCCTTGCATGCTGAGGGCCGAGCATCACAGCACGCTAAGCGCCGCAACCCCCCCACCCCCCCCTAATCCATTTCCCCGCTGCCACTCCCGCAATGCTCCGTCTCTGTCTGGGAAACAGAGCGCTGCCACAAAGATGGGCACTGCGCATGTGCCCGCCGGGCGAACTCAAAAATTCCGGTTGGATTGCAATTGGTGATCCAACCTGACTTAGGCCCCTGTGTACGTAGCTACTGAGACTTCGAGGCATCCATCAGTCACATCTTATTTCTTCTCCTCTGCGCAGTTACCCCATGTCACAGAGGAGTTAATAGTTTTACCCTCCATCTACCCTCCAGGAGTAGCTTACACATACCATTGCGTCACATTGCACAAATAGCGATACACGGTACTGTTGGTTGTTTCTATGGTCAAAGGGGGTCATTCCGAGATGATCGTAGCTGCTACGATCGTTCACACTGACATGCGGGGGGACGCCCAGCGCAGGGCTATCCCGCCCCGCATGTCACTCCCCCCCCCCACCCCCCCGCAGAAGTACAAAGGTATCGCACAGCGGCGATGCCTTTGTACTTCAAGAGTAGCTCCCGACCTGGCTTGCATCTGTAATAGTACGACGCACGTGCGCATTGCGCCGCATACGCATGCGCAGAAGTGCCGTTTTTTTTTTGCCTGATCTCTGCGCAGCGTCCGAAAGCAGCTAGCGATCAACTCGGAATGACCGCCTACGTGAGCACTGCTGCAGATGGTCAGGCAGAGTACTGTACACACCCGCGGATGCCCTGAAGGCACTGAACAGCCCAGCACTTAACCAGAGAAGTGGTTTATTTAGCAGCAGCTTGAATGTAGCTGTAACTCAGCGTGCAGCGGAGCTTGAGCAGAAAATACAGGTGCCGGTATGTGGGTAGCGGTGCAGGAAGCAGGCGGTGAACAACGCTGTAGACGCAGGGTCTCACTAAGCTAAGTGGAACAGGCCCGTGTCCCGCGGTGGCGATCTACCACAGAGACAAGATGGTGCTGTACATGCGCAGAAGCACAGACAATTATTGTGTTATCAGCATCTATTTATGAGGTGCCAGCAGTGGCAGACCCCCCCAGGTAAAATCCGCCACATCTCAGAGTGTCAGTGAAGCCAGACGCAGTCCGTCAGACTTGCTATTCCTATATCCTATCCTACCTGCCAGTCACAGACACTACAGGCAGTCCCATTGAGAGTTGTTTCCTCCCTCCGGGACTGCCAGACTGGGCTCTGAACAGCAGAGAGCTGGCTTCCTGTAAGAAGCCAGCTCCCTGCCTCGTTAGCCCTGGCCGGCTTCTACGGACTGCAGCCGATGCAGTCCATAAAAGACGGGGTTTGCACATGCGCAGTACCGTCGCTATTGCACATGCACTGGTCCTGGCATCTGTAAACTACATTATACAGATGCCGGGATCCAGCCGGCGACGGGGACGAGGGAGCAGGGACTCGCGGCAGGGAGGAGGGAGAAGGGAACTGGCAGCACGGCCAGAGGCAGCCCCCCTCCTCCTCCGAGGTAGGAGTCGCCGCTGGGGGCGCCAGTAACTTCCTTTGTGCATTACAAGTCTCTTCTGATAGTGAAGAGATGACAATTAGTGAATTCTGGATAATGGCAGAAAAAAAAAGAAAAGAAATTGCTGCACATATATCTACAGCTAAGTTCTCATAGATCCTTGCGGTAGTCACGCCAAATAGCCCCTCTTCGCATGCCAGGTCACGTGACAATCTTCGCTGTCTGGCGTATTGAGGCTAGATGTATGAGGATGCATCTGCATATGCACGAAAAAGGAACGGCACTCCAAGCACAACAATTGAATAAACACTCTGCATCTACCCCTGAATTTTGTTCCGGCACCCAACCTGAAAGAAAACTTGGTGACATTTTTGGTGCATGGTGCCACCAAGTCATATTCCAGCATCTAACTGTTGGAGCAGATGCCACCTGTCCTTCCTACCTGTTGAGGCCTAATAGCTAGGATACAACAGGAATTCTCACCTGCACACTTGAAGCTCTGAGCGGTGAGTCCCCTCTCCAGAGCCAGAGTCGTCAAGATACCCAGGAAACTTGTGGTCACAGATTGACGCTTGCTCTTCTGCAGATCCCTCAATGATGGTCGCTCTTTGGACTTGTTCCTGAGAGGCACCAGGAAACTCTGGTCGGCCTTTTTAGCAACGTTGGCAGCGGAGATGATAGCCTCCATCCATTCTTGGGCTTTCTGGTAGGTTTCCGTACGAAGCCGAAGAACATCTTGAGAAAAAATGACTTGGAAGCAGGAGTCGTACCCATCAAGAGCGTCCATCTGGACAGATAGGCACAGGTCAATGCCGTAGCTGAGCAATGGATCCTCGCCGAGACAGCCGAGTTGATACGCCGTAAGGTGGGAGCTGGAGAGGACAAACGTAAAGGCTTTCCAGTTATTTTGCATTGTTAATCGATAAAGAGTCCCCGTTTTCAATATATTTTGGTGATACCCGTTGGCTAAGCTTACGGTCCTTGAAATTTCATTGGCCTTGTGGTTTTCCAGATAGTCCGCGTTACTGTCACCTGTGTTTGCTGATCTGGTTAGGACCTCATGCTGATTCTTCATATGCCTTGGAACTAAAGTCAGTGCCCGCACTCCTTCCCATAACTTCTGCCCCCAGTCCAACACCTCCCAGGCGGAATCGGCCTTCAGCTGCAGCTGCCTGTTGTCCGACATTAAGACATCCAGCTGCTTGGTCTCGTGGCTTCCGGTGATAGTGATGCTTTCAATATCAGCCAGGGGATAGGCAGCGATGGCGCTATGATTCCCGCTGCTATCTGTAGTGTAGACGTGCAGGCTGAACGCAGTGATCTCAGCGTAGCAGCCACGCCAAACCGGTTCTTGAGTTTTCCGAGTTTCCAGGAATCCCTTCTTGAGGATATTTGGCATCATGTGTTCTGGAAAACAAAAAGGGGCCATATTATTCAGTAGGTTGAAACTTTTTTAATTTTGTATTTTTGGGCATTATTTAACGTATAAATAATATTGTTCTGTTAATATAATGAAACACTAATTTGGACACCTAATATATCCTATATAATAAAAGGCTAAAGCTGCTCCTCACCTCTGTGGGGGGGAATTGAAGTGTTTTGCACGCCGGCGGGGCACTAGATGGCAGCTAAGAGTGCAATTCAAGTGTTGGTCCGTTTAGGCGCTGACAGTGCTGATATTACTGTTATGTTCCGTCGTTTGGATGGGTTGGTAACTAGTTCATTAAATAATCATGCACCGAAATATAATCATCAATGGATTTTCTTAATTAAACTTTAGTTTAACCTAACAATTAAAGTATATTTTAGGGGGAAAGGTCTATGGAGGGACGTTTTGCGCGGCTAAATCTCAAAGTCCGTGGCGCCCCAAAGAGGGATATTTGGTGAGATTTGAGCACAGGTATATGTGATAAAATGCAAATATATTAAACACTGTCAGTAGGTCACCCACATTCAGTATAACATCATATACTGAAAATAGATAAAACAATGTAAGTAGACCCTAGCAACAATTCTGAAATATCTGGATTGAAAGGAAACTACGTGAGCATTTGAAATAGTCAATTAAATAATTGTATCACAGGAAACGGGTTCTGGTATGAATGGTCGACCACTACTGGTCGACAGGTACTAATAGTCGACACATGAAAATGGACGAAACGGGGCAGGTCGACATGTGTTGTTGTTTTTTTTACTGTTTTTTTGGTGTTATTTTTTCCGCAACATGACCAGGAACCCCAGTTAGTGCACCGCGTCCCCTTGCATGGCGAACGAGCTGCGGGCAAGGTGCCTCCCTGCGCTCAGAACAGGTTACCTTTCCCAATCGTAGGCCATGT
This sequence comes from Pseudophryne corroboree, assembly GCF_028390025.1. Lineage (NCBI taxonomy): Eukaryota > Metazoa > Chordata > Amphibia > Anura > Myobatrachidae > Pseudophryne > Pseudophryne corroboree. The sequence continues at coordinate 10,077,382 of NC_086450.1, read as the reverse complement.
GGTTGGTAAAGAATGAAAAAGTTAAAAATCAATTTTTAAAAAAAAAGCCGTGTCGCACCTTTTCACGTGTTGACCTGTCCCGTGTCGACCACTTTTCATGAGTCAACCATATGGTCATGTCGACCATGTCAATGTCGACCAATAGTGGTCGATCTAATGTCTGTTGACCATCCAAACGGAGACCCAAGAAGCGGGTATACTCAATCCTCAGAGAAAGTACAAAACAAAGTGCCGGGAAAAAAAAGTGCCATTATAAAAACACAAACACACTCGTTATTACTGCAAAACAAAGTGATAAAAGCTTACCCCATATTTTTTATTTATTTACCAGTTATTTATATAGCGCACACATATTCTGCAGCGCTGTAGAGAATATTTGCCCATTCACATCAGTCCCTGCCCCAGTGGAGCTTACACTCTATATTCCCTACCACATGTACACACACATATTAATTTTGTTGAGAGCCAATTACACTACCAGTATATTTTTGGATTGTGGGAGGAAACCGGAGAACCCGGACGTAACCCACGCAAGTACGGGGAGAATATACAAACTCCACACAGTTAGAGAGATGATGGGAATGGAACCCATGACCTCAGTGCTGTGAGGCAGTAATGCTAACCACTACACCATATAGAATTAATGTAAGTGAAGGAGACTGGTGCTAAGTAACTGTGATAGACACGTACACTGATGAGGGAACGAGGGGAAAGTGAAAAAACAATACAATAATAAAATTGTATTTATATATATATATATATATATATATAAATCAGGGACTAAAAGGTACAAGAGGTTGCCAGGGTGTACATTATTAATGACCGATTATTATTATTATTAACATGCATCTTAATATAGCGATGGAGTCATGTGATTTGGAACGGCAATAAAGAAGTGTCACGGGAAATTGAGACATCGGTGAATCATGTTAGTGAGTGAATTTCCAGATGGTTTTGGCCGGGGAAGGAGGCTCCACGGAAACAAGTGCTCAGTGTATAGTGACACATAGGAGGTGATTTAGAGATATGGTGGAGAGTGATAAAGTACCAACTAATCAGCTCCAATCTGTCATGTTACAGGCTGTGTTTGAAAAAAGATAGGAGCTGATTTGTTGGTACTTTATCTGTCTCCATGCTTTGGGCAAATTTCCCTCATAATTTAGTATCTTTATTCAGCTTCCTGCCTTGTTCTCATGGTTAGAAGACCACCAGAATTAATTTGTTCACCGAGACCTGATGGAGTCTGTCCTTGTATTTAATACGCCATTTGATTTGTAATTTATGCAAAAAAAAAAAAACCAAAACCTATTATACTCTAATATTTATGTACAACGCTGCGGAATAAGGGTCTAATTAAGACCTGATCACTGCTGTGCGAAATCACACAGCGGCTGATTATCGAATAACTGCGCATGCACGACAATGCGCAGACGCGAGCCCAAACAGCGGCAGAATGATGTGAAAATTTCAATTGTTAGGTGTACGCAAGGTGATTGACAGGAAGAGGGCGTTTGTGGGTGGTAACTGCCCGTTTTCTAGGGAGTGTCAAGAAAAACGCAGGCGTTCCCAAGCGTTTTCAGGGTGGGTGTGTGACGTCAGCTCCGGCCCCGATCAGCCTGTCCTCATCACACTATAGGAGTAAGTCCTGGGCTGCGCACAGACTGGAAAAATCATTTGATGGTGAGTGAGTTGTGAACGGAGTTGCAGATGTCCGCTGTCTGGTGAAGTTTTCGCACGGCGTACACATGGATTCGCACACTTGCACGGGGCGCATTTCCACTCTCTATGGGCGGCGGCTATCTGATCGCAGACATCTGCAAATTTGCAATACAGCAGCGACCAGGTCTGAATTAGACCCTACAGTATGTGTGCAATATAAATAAAAAAAGAACATTCAGGCTCAGACAAGGAAATAAACCATCTTATACGTTCAATGGCCCTCATTCCGAGTTGTTCGCTCGGTAATTTTCTTCGCATCGCAGCGATTTTCCGCTAATTGCGCATGCGCAATGTTCGCACTGCGACTGCGCCAAGTAAATTTGCTATGAAGATTGGTATTTTACTCACGGCATTACGAGGATTTGTCATCGTTCTGGTGATCGTAATGTGATTGACAGGAAGTGGGTGTTTCTGGGCGGAAACTGGCCGTTTTATGGGTGTGTGTGAAAAAACGCTGCCGTTTCTGGGAAAAACGCGGGAGTGGCTGAAGAAACGGGGGAGTGACTGGGCGAACGCTGGGTGTGTTTGTGACGTCAAAGCAGGAACGACAAGCACTGAACTGATCGCACTGGAAGAGTAAGTCTCGAGCTACTCAGAAATTGCACAGAAAAGTCTTTTCGCAATATTGCGAATACTTCGTTCGCAATTCTGCTAAGCTAAGATACACTCCCAGAGGGCGGCGGCTTAGCGTGTGTAATGCTGCGACAAGCGGCTAGCGATCGAACAACTCGGAATGAGGGCCAATGTTTCTATGCTAGTACAAGACTTTCATTAAAAATATTCTCAATTTTGTTTTGCAGCAATATAGCTCCGTCTAGTGAAATTAGACGTCTAAAGACCTAGAGGTTTTTTTCTCTATAACATTCATTACGCATTCTGGGGGGAAAAAACCCTGAAAGAGCCATTATATTTCTTTGAAACTCACACTAATCCCTTTAAAGTACCCATAATGGTTATGTATTTTGTGACCATTTTTCCCTGTTAATCCAATAAAAGGCTGACAAATCTCTGCTGCAATCAGACGCTCTGTTCTGTGCACAGATGCCACATTCAGCCTTCCGGCGAGATGTCTACTTCTGCGCCCTCATTCCCCCTCCCAGCTCTATAAAGCCGCGCTTGCTTGGCTGATCTCAACACAAATACAAGTGCTCAGGATTCTGTTCCGACCGCAACCTGGTCACTCCATGTTCCGTGAAGTGGGAAGGTCAATTAAATTAAAAAAATAAATAAATGTCTCTTAGAACTCAGGTCAAGATGGAAGCTGCCATGGAGGTTCCGTTAAGAGCCACTAGCTCAATTTTCTTTTCATTCTCAGCAAAAACTGTAATATCCGTCAAATTAATTTACTTCCCCAAACGGCAAAATTGGATTTCAAATGGAACAAAAGAAACCTAATCGCAGTAAATGATCTAATATCTGGGATCAGCTTTTACATTGTACTTTACTGAAAATAGATGTTTAAGAGGGCAGATGAAACAACAGGAATTGGTAATACTGTATACAAAAGTATCAAGACCCCAGGGAGCCACTGTTAAATTGAAAGTTGCTTTTTCCTCTGGTCTCGCTCCTCTTATTTGCAAAAGAGCCTCATACAGTAGATCTGTTATAGAACGCTCATTTATGTGACCAGATGTCCAGTTTCTGAAATATAATGCCAAACCTTTGTGTGTCAAACGTATAAAAAATGACAGTAACACTAGGACCAAACAATCCTTGAGAAACAAATGCGACACTCATTGATTTTTAGATCAATGCTTTATAAACCAAATGCAGAAAGATATGCAGACATGACATCATGCAGCAGCAAGATACATCTCACCCTCACTGACGACGTTTCAGGATGGTTTAGCGTCCTTTCCTCAGGACTACATAGATAGACAGAATGACCTTATACACATCTGTTTTACGTAAACCTGCTCATTAATGCAAATATCTAAATCAAGCAAACATGTGGCAGCAACTTGGTGCATTAAAGCGTGCAGGAGTGGTTAAGAGGTTCAGTTGTTGTTCAGCCCAAACAGCAGAATGGGGCAGAAATAGGATTTTCACACACAACAGTCCCTAGAGCAGGGATTTCTAAACTATTTTGCTCTAGAGCCACCTCTGAAAAAAAAAATGATTACAGGAACCCATCAAGTTACTGCAGAATGGCGTGGTCAACAGTCTTAGCATGCACACTATCACTGCGGGGGCACAAAACATGTGATCACTTCATTGCTTACACATTGCAGGGATAAGCATCTTTTGGAGCTCTGTCACTGCATGTTTTTTTTTTTTAATACATTCATGCAAATGTTAAGTTTATACTTTACTTATACTAAGTTAAGTTTATACCTCTGTGAAAGCTTTGGGGGTGGCAAGGAGAGGCAGAGGGTGACAGGGCAAATACAGTGGGTGACAGGGGAGAGATGGAAGGTAACAGGGGAGAGATAGTGGGTGACACGGGGGAGGTGGTGGGTTACAGAGGAGAGACAGTGGTTGACAGAGAAAAGGTGGAATGTGACATGGGAGAGACAGTGGGTGAGAGGCAGAGGGTTATGTAGGAGAGGCAGAGTCTGACAGGGGAGAGGGGGAGGGTGACAGGGGAGAGACAGTGGGTGACACGGGAAAGGAGAGAGAGTGGTTGACAGAGAAAAGGTGAAAAAGTGACATGGGAGAGACAGTGGGCAACAGAGGAGAGACGGAGGGTGACGGGGAGAGGCGATGGTGACAGGGTAGATGGTGGTTGACAGAGTAAAGGTGGAAAATGACACGGGAGATTCAGTGGGTGACACGTGAGAGGCAGTGGGTGACACGGGAGAGGCAGAGGGCGACAGGGGAGAGGCAGAGGGCGACAGGGGAGAAGCAGAGGGCGACAGGTGAGAGGCAGAGGGCGACAGGGGAAAGGCAGAGGGCGACAGGGGAAAGGCAGAGGGTTACAAGGGAGAGGCAGAGGACGACAGGGGAAAGGCAGAGGACAACAGGGGAGAGGAGGAGTGTGACGGGGAAGAGGCAGAATGTTACGGGGAAGAGGCAGAGTGTGACGGGAAGGAGCAGAGGGTTATGGAGGATAGGCAGAGTCTGACAGTGGAGAGGTGGAGGGTTACGGAGGAGAGGCAGAGTCTGACAGGGGATTTTCCGAGAAATTTAGGTTTTGAGGTAGAGGACAAGCGGGATATCAAATAAGACACATTAATTTACCGTAGCTAATTACCGATGACAGGGATATCCTATTCGCCCCAATGACGGCGCTTAACAGGGATTTGTGCCCATAAGTGCTATTTTCTTCTGCGAAAAGTGCAGCGCAAATACATAGGTCTGCTGCTTCTTGCAGAACTTATGTATTTTTGTGGGCAAAGGAAACATTTTTTGGCTGCAAAAAGGGAAGCCTAAATGGATACTGTGTAAAAAAAAAGTGGCAATAAAAAAAATTCAAAGTCCAAAAATGTTTGGGAACTAGCTGGATACTCCGCAAAGGCTGGGTGTGCGAAACTATTACGCTAGAGCGGCTTAGTGACGTTGGGCGCAAAAGGAAAAACGGTCTTTCCGTTAGCCCCAACTTTTATCACGGACCCCGTGTGCTCACATTTACGACCACCTGTTGAAAAGGACTGCAGGAAAGTTTTACCATCTCTAGCGATAATTCCTTGTTAATGAACATACCACAACCACTAGATCTTGCTGCTAATGAAGCACTCAGAACAGGAACAGAGGAAAGATTTGATGAAGGGTGGATCTAACACTTTCACGAATGGAAGGCGAAACGCAGAAAGCCACGTTAGCATGTTGGGTTGTTTCTGACTTGTGAAAGACTACAACTACTCCTGTGTTCAGAGAGGCAATAATCATTACATCTGAAACTCACAGAAGGAAGAACGTGGCCAATCCCACAACGAAGGAAATTTAGAAAGGGGCGAGTTCCATTTGTGCAGTTCGGATGATTCTGTTTTGTTTACGGCACTACTGGCCCTGTATTGTATGAAGCAAGCATGCACTGTATGTGCAGATTATCTTTCCTGATTTTACATGTTTTACCGTATATGTCATCTATATATTGGAGTTTATTCTGTATGCCGGTAAATTCCCTCATATCAAACACCACCACTGAATACCATAATGACGGCAACACTTCTCTTTATATTTCTGCATCCGGCATAATATTTGGGACCACTGTGCTGATACAGAGACGGATGGTAACTTTGCAGGTACTGTGTCGTTGTACGCAGCGGCTGGGCATATTTACGCTGCAGCTGCAAAGGCATCTTTAGTGAAAAGCAGCACCGAATACCGCAATGAAGGCAACGTTGTCCTGAACAGCTGTGTATTTTGTAGAATAAAGGTACGATACATGCAGTGACTCCAGCGATACGACTTTCCATGTTTACTAGCTAATGTGCCCGGTTTCAACGGCACAAAGATTTGCTAGGCAGAACATTTTACCCCTTTTCACCACTCTTCCAAAAATCCCTGCTTAGTGGGTGGCTGCAAATAACGGTCACAGTTTCCAGACCACCTATCAGGTCACATGTTTCAGGTCACCCAACAGGTGCACAAGGAGAGTTCACCAAAAAAGTGACATTTTCCAGAGCACAATGGTGATGCATTGTAAATGGCAGGAGGATGTTTTGCCACATAACTCCGAAATGAAGCAACCAATTACAACGCCAATATCTTTCTGCAAATTTACTGACCAAGACCTTTAATTTGGTATATGATGTGCCCTGATCAGACAGCAGAATCACAGAAAAGAGTCGTCCTTCTGTTATTAATATATAGATGCTGCATTAAATTAATGAATATTGCTCTGTTCTGGTACTGTAGTGCAACCCAAAGGTGGGGCATTTAGGGTGTGCGGATTCTATTGTGGTGCAGTAGTTATGGCTGCGGACGTGTGCGGAGTGCGGCAGATTTTGTTTCCAGTCTTTTACTTTTTTGTCGTAATTTCAGGGGATGCTGCGTATATGCCAGAAAATACAGAAAGAACTCCATGATCTAATTAGCGCTCCCTATTACTAAACATACAATCCATATGAGATTCACTAAACCCATTGCCAAGTAATAATTACACCTAATAAAGGAAGCACGGACTGCTGTTACCATGTGTTTGAAAGCAGAACAGCAAGACATTATACAGAGCTGTATGTTGTGCAAAGATCATTTAGAAATGAACAGATTCGCAATTACTATAATAAGTCACGTAGCGCTTTTTATGAGGATATCTGAAAGCACTTTGCAGAAACAAATTATACATTATTACTGTCCGTTATAATAGTATTACATTGATTTTATCTTGCAGTGAAAGATTCACAAAAGTCCTATTTTATCCGCCATTAATGAAATAAAGGCTGGTGTAATTGATATTTTAAGGTCACTGGTAAAATAGAAGCAGGCCTCATAGAAAGGACCGATGCGGAGAGCTGTGATTGTACATGCAGGCGGAACGGTAACAGCAAAATATTAGATTTTCTGAACACATTCATCTAATGTCAGCATCTAAGGCATGAGAGATGACACTAAACTGTGACACGTGACATGTGCGGCCACTACTCTGCTCACTTCCTGCAGCTGCAGGCAGGTCTCACTGCTCCAAGTCAATTTTGCCAGCTGTGCCGCATAAAACAAATGTTCATTTTGATACATTCTCATTATTATTATTATTATTATTAACAGTTTCTTATCTAGCGCAGCAAATTCCGTTGCGCTTTACAACTGGACACAATTAGAAGACAAAACTGGGTAAAAACAAACAGTCATGGAGGTAGGAGGGCCCTGCTCGCAAGCTTACAATCTATGGGGAAATAGGCATTGATACACAAGGATAGGTGCTATCTATTAGATAGTTTCCACCAGATTGCAAAGGTTCTTGGTGGGCTGCGTGATATCACATCACAGCAGTGATGAACCAGGGTCAGGAGGGAGGGAGAGTGAAGAAAGAAAATATGTGAGGATATGTGCGGACTCTACAGTGGTGATATAATTAGATAGGAAAGCTATGAAGGGTATGTGAGCGGTTCTGGAATTTGATAGGCTTGTCTAAAGAGGTGAGTTTTCAGGGAACGCTTGAAGGTTTGGAGACTAGAGGAGAGTCTTATTGTACGTGGTAGGGCATTCCACAGAGTGGGTGCAGCCCGAAGAAAGTCCTGTAATCATGAGTGGGAGCGAGTAATGAGTGTGGATGAGAGACGCAGATCTTGTGAAGAGCGGAGAGGTATGTTGGTGCAGTTTGGTTAATGGCCTTGTGTGTAAGTAACAGTATTTTATATTTAACACGGTACAATACATGTAACCAATGGAGGGACTGACAGTGGATCCACAGATGATGAACATCTAGTGAGGAAGATAAGCCTCGCAGCTGCAGTCAGAATGGATTGTAGTGGTGAGAGCCTATGTTTGGGAAGACCAGTAAGGAGACTATTACAATAATCAATGCGGGAGATGATGAGAGCGTGGATTAGAGTGTTAGCTCTGTCTTGTGTAAGGTATGGTCGTATTTTGGATATGTTCCTTAGATGTATGTAACATGATTTAGAGACAGATTGAATCAATGTGGGGATAAAGGACAGATCAGAGACAAGGATGACACCTAGGCAGCGAGCTTGTGGGGTAGGGATGGTTGTAGAGTTCTCAACAGTGATAGAGATATCAGGTTGGTAACTTCTAATATTAATCTAGTTGAAACTTCGAACAATGATAGAAGTATTGGTGCATTTACCAGACATCCAACCGATTTTGTTGAGACAGTCCTGGGAGTCATCAGGGTTGGGAGGTTTCACTCTTATCTGCTGCTCTGCATATCAGACCAGGAATTCCACATATCAGACCAGGAATGAATGCATACATATACTAGAGAGGGGGACTGGGGGCAGTTTAGGAAATGCAACATAAAAACGGGAGCGTGACGCATGGTCGTGAGGCCACACCCATTTTACAGGTGGCACACGCACAATGTCCAGCTCCACTTCTTCCCAATGTTGGGAGGTATAATATACAGTATACATAAGGGGATGCAGTTAATTTACCGGCTGTCGGGATCCCAGCGATCAGGATACAGACGCCGGAATCCCAACAGATGTGGAAATGCCAGCGGTTGGAATCCTGACCGAAGCCCGGTATTCCCACTGGGGTGGAGGTCCACGCCACCACCCGAGGGGAAATAAAATAGTGTGGCGAGCAAAGCTCACCACAGGGCCCGACACGTGGCGAACGCAGCGAGCCCGCGAGAGGACTCGCAGCGCTAGCCGAAGGGATTCTGGCGTCGGTCTCCTGACTGCCGGCTATCCCGGACGCTGGTAAATCAAACAAGGTATGGCTATTAAATAGCGAGACTGATGCTATAATTTACGTTTCATTAAGTATAATTTAACTCCATTCCTCGTCTGCATCCACACACCGCTGCATTCTTATTTCCCATTGGACAGATCCGCGCAGCAGCGAGTTATCCGTCAGCTGTCTCCTTTACCTGTAGCCAACAAAGCTGCACTGGACAACCACCAATGATGTCATGAGCAGCACTTTACTGACATCACAGATCTGGGATATGTGTATATTGTATAGTACAGTGGTTCCCAAACTCAGTCCTCACGTCACTCTAACAGTCCAGGTTTTAAGAATATCCTTGCTTGAGCACAGAAGGTAGAATCAAAATGAGGAGCTAATTAGTCAAATTGTCCTCAAGCATGGGTATGACAGAAATATGGAGTATTAGGGCTCTGTGAGGGGATGCGGTCAGGATCCAGGCAGTCAGAATCCCAACAGTAATTACTGGATTTAGGATTAGGCAATAGGGAGAGGGTTAGGCTGTAGGAGGGGAGGATAGAGTTAGGCACTGGGGGCGGGGGGTTTAGGCTAGGATGCAGTAGGGACCGGTTATGGTTAGGCACTAGGGGGAAGGTTAGGATGCAGTAGGGACCGGTTATGGTTAGGCACTAGGGGGAAGGTTAGGGTTAGGCTGCAGTAGGGGATGGTTAGGCACTAGGGGGAAGGTTAGGGTTAGGCTGCAGTAGGGAATGGTTATGGTTAGGCACTAGGGGGAAGGTTAGGGTTAGGATGCAGTAGGGACCGGTTATGGTTAGGCACTAGGGGGAAGGTTAGGGTTAGGATGCAGTAGGGACCGGTTATGGTTAGGCACTAGGGGGAAGGTTAGGGTTAGGCTGCAGTAGGGGATGGTTAGGCACTAGGGGGAAGGTTAGGGTTAGGCTGCAGTAGGGAATGGTTATGGTTAGGCACTAGGGGGAAGGTTAGGGTTAGGATGCAGTAGGGACCGGTTATGGTTAGGCACTAGGGGGAAGGTTAGGGTTAGGCTGCAGTAGGGGATGGTTAGGCACTAGGGGGAAGGTTAGGGTTAGGCTGCAGTAGGGGATGGTTATGGTTAGGCACTAGGGGGAAGGTTAGGGTTAGGCTGCAGTAGGGGAGGGTTAGGGTTAGGCACTAGGGGGGAGGTTAGGGTTAGGCTGCAGTAGGGGATGGTTAGGGTTAGGCACTAGGGGGAGGGTTACGGTTAGGCTGTGGGAGGGGACGGTTAGGGTTAGGCACTGGGGGGGGGGGGGTGTTTAGGTTAGGATGTGGTAGGGACCGGTTATGGTTAGGCACTAGGAGCAGGGTTAGGCTGCAGTAGGGGACGGTTAGGGTTAGGCACTAGGGGAGGTAAGGGTTAGGCACTGGGGACGGTTAGGTTAGGCTGTGGGAGGGGAGGTAATAGATAGGCACTAGGGGGAGGGTTAGGGTTAGGCTGCAGGCGGGGACGGTTAGGGTTAGGCACTAGGGGGGGGGGTAGGTTAGGCTGCAGTAGTGACCAGTTAGGGTTAGGCACTATGGGGGGGGTTAGGCTGCGGGAGGGGAGCTTAGTATTAGGCACTAGGGGGACGGTTAGGGGTCAGGCTGCAGGAGGGGTGGGTTAGGGTTAAAATACTCACCATGATCCGTAGATTTTCTGAATGTCGAGATGCCGCTGTCATTTTGTGAGTTTGGGAACCACTCTCTACGGTTACTAACAAACAGTATACACTATATCAGTGGTTCTCAAACTTTCTTGACTCTCGGCACCCCTAGGATAAAAGCTTTTTATTGATAAATTTGGAAACAAAAATAAGATTTTACTTACCGATAAATCTATTTCTCGGAGTCCGTAGTGGATGCTGGGGTTCCTGAAAGGACCATGGGGAATAGCGGCTCCGCAGGAGACAGGGCACAAAAAGTAAAGCTTTTCCGATCAGGTGGTGTGCACTGGCTCCTCCCCCTATGACCCTCCTCCAGACTCCAGTTAGGTACTGTGCCCGGACGAGCGTACACAATAAGGGAGGATTTTGAATCCCGGGTAAGACTCATACCAGCCACACCAATCACACCGTACAACTTGTGATCTAAACCCAGTTAACAGTATGATAACAGCGGAGCCTCTGAAAGATGGCTTCCTTCAACAATAACCCGAATTAGTTAACAACAACTATGTACAATTTATGCAGATAATCCGCACTTGGGATGGGCGCCCAGCATCCACTACGGACTCCGAGAAATAGATTTATCGGTAAGTAAAATCTTATTTTCTCTATCGTCCTAGTGGATGCTGGGGTTCCTGAAAGGACCATGGGGATTATACCAAAGCTCCCAAACGGGCGGGAGAGTGCGGATGACTCTGCAGCACCGAATGAGAGAACTCCAGGTCCTCCTTAGCCAGAGTATCAAATTTGTAAAATTTTACAAACGTGTTCTCCCCTGACCACGTAGCTGCTCGGCAAAGTTGTAATGCCGAGACCCCTCGGGCAGCCGCCCAAGATGAGCCCACCTTCCTTGTGGAGTGGGCCTTTACAGATTTAGGCTGTGGCAAGCCTGCCACAGAATGTGCAAGTTGGATTGTGCTACAGATCCAACGAGCAATCGTCTGCTTAGACGCAGGAGCACCCATCTTGTTGGGTGCATACAATATAAACAACGAGTCAGATTTTCTGACTCCAGCTGTCCTTGCAATATATATTTTTAATGCTCTGACAACGTCCAGTAACTTGGAGTCCTCCAAGTCACTTGTAGCCGCAGGCACTACAATAGGCTGGTTCAGATGAAATGCTGACACCACCTTAGGGAGAAAATGCGGACGAGTCCGCAGTTCTGCCCTGTCCGAATGGAAAATCAGATATGGGCTTTTGTAAGATAAAGCTGCCAATTCTGACACTCTCCTGGCAGAAGCCAGGGCTAGAAGCATGGTCACTTTCCATGTGAGATATTTCAAATCCACCTTTTTTAGTGGTTCAAACCAATGAGATTTTAGGAAGTCCAAAACCACATTTAGATCCCACGGTGCCACTGGAGGCACCACAGGAGGCTGTATATGCAGCACTCCCTTAACAAAGGTCTGGACTTCAGGGACTGAAGCCAATTCTTTTTGAAAGAAAATCGACAGGGCCGAAATTTGAACCTTAATAGATCCCAATTTGAGACCCATTGACAATCCTGATTGCAGGAAATGTAGGAATCGACCCAGTTGAAATTCCTCCGTCGGAGCACTCCGATCTTCGCACCACGCAACATATTTTCGCCAAATTCGGTGATAATGTTGCACGGTTACTTCCTTCCTTGCTTTAATCAAAGTAGGAATGACTTCTTCCGGCATGCCTCTTTCCTTTAGGATCCGGCGTTCAACCGCCATGCCGTCAAACGCAGCCGCGGTAAGTCTTGAAACAGACAGGGACCCTGCTGAAGCAAGTCCCTCCTTAGAGGTAGAGGCCACGGATCTTCCGTGATCATCTCTTGAAGTTCCGGGTACCAAGTCCTCCTTGGCCAATCCGGAACCACTAGTATCGTTCTTACGCCTCTTTGCCGTATAATTCTCAATACTTTTGGTATGAGAGGCAGAGGAGGAAACACATACACCGACTGGTACACCCAAGGCGTTACCAGCGCGTCCACAGCTATTGCCTGCGGATCTCTTGACCTGGCGCAATACCTGTCCAGTTTTTTGTTGAGGCGAGACGCCATCATGTCCACCATTGGTCTTTCCCAACGGGTTACCAGCATGTGGAAGACTTCTGGATGAAGTCCCCACTCTCCCGGGTGAAGATCGTGTCTGCTGAGGAAGTCTGCTTCCCAGTTGTCCACTCCCGGGATGAACACTGCTGACAGTGCTATCACATGATTCTCTGCCCAGCGAAGAATCCTTGCAGCTTCTGCCATTGCCCTCCTGCTTCTTGTGCCGCCCTGTCTGTTCACATGGGCGACTGCCGTGATGTTGTCCGACTGGATCAATACCGGTTTTCCCTGAAGCAGAGGTTCTGCCTGGTTTAGAGCATTGTATATTGCTCTTAGTTCCAGAATGTTTATGTGAAGAGACGTTTCCAGGCTCGTCCATACTCCCTGGAAGTTTCTTCCTTGTGTGACTGCTCCCCAGCCTCTCAGGCTGGCGTCCGTGGTCACCAGGATCCAATCCTGTATGCCGAATCTGCGGCCCTCCAATAGATGAGCACTCTGCAACCACCACAGAAGAGACACCCTTGTCCTTGGAGACAGGGTTATCCGTAGGTGCATCTGAAGATGCGACCCTGACCATTTGTCCAACAGATCCCTTTGGAAAATTCTTGCGTGGAATCTGCCGAATGGAATCGCTTCGTAAGAAGCCACCATTTTTCCCAGGACTCTTGTGCATTGATGTACAGACACCTTTCCTGGTTTTAGGAGGTTCCTGACAAGCTCGGATAACTCCTTGGCTTTTTCCTCCGGGAGAAAAACCTTTTTCTGAACCGTGTCCAGAATCATCCCTAGGAACAGCAGACGAGTTGTCGGCATTAACTGGGCTTTTGGAATATTCAGAATCCACCCGTGCTGTTTTAGCACTTCTTGAGACAGTGCTAATCCCATCTCTAGCTGTTCTCTGGACCTCGCCCTTATTAGGAGATCGTCCAAGTATGGGATAATTAATACGCCTTTTCTTCGAAGAAGAATCATCGTCTCGGCCATTACCTTTGTAAAGATCCGAGGTGCCGTGGACAATCCGAACGGCAGCGTCTGAAACTGATAGTGACAGTTTTGTACAACGAACCTGAGGTACCCCTGGTGTGAGGGGTAAATTGGAACGTGGAGATACGCATCCTTGATGTCCAAGGATACCATAAAGTCCCCCTCTTCCAGGTTCGCTATCACTGCTCTGAGTGACTCCATTTTGAACTTGAACTTCTTTATGTACAGGTTCAAGGACTTCAGATTTAGAATAGGCCTTACCGAGCCATCCGGCTTCGGTACCACAAAAAGAGTGGAATAATACCCCTTCCCTTGTTGCAGAAGAGGTACCTTGACTATCACCTGCTGAGAGTACAGCTTGTGAATGGCTTCCAACACCGTCTCCCTTTCGGAGGGGGACGTTGGTAAAGCAGACCTCAGGAAACGGCGAGGTGGATCTGTCTCTAATTCCAACCTGTATCCCTGAGATATTATCTGCAGGATCCAGGGATCTACTTGCGAGTGAGCCCACTGCGCGCTGTAATTTTTGAGACGACCGCCCACCGTCCCCGAGTCCGCTTGAGAAGCCCCAGCGTCATGCTGAGGCTTTTGTAGAAGCCGGGGAGGGCTTCTGATCCTGGGAAGGAGCTGCGTGTTGCTGTCTCTTCCCTCGACCTTTGCCTCGTGGCAAATATGAATAGCCCTTTGCTCTCTTATTTTTAAAGGAACGAAAGGGCTGCGGTTGAAAAGTCGGTGCCTTTTTCTGTTGGGGAGTGACTTGAGGTAGAAAGGTGGATTTCCCGGCTGTAGCCGTGGCCACCAAATCTGATAGACCGACTCCAAATAACTCCTCCCCCTTATACGGCAAAACTTCCATATGCCGTTTTGAATCCGCATCGCCTGTCCACTGTCGCGTCCATAAAGCTCTTCTGGCCGAAATGGACATAGCACTTACCCGTGATGCCAGTGTGCATATATCCCTCTGTGCATCACGCATATAAAGAAATGCATCCTTTATTTGTTCTAACGACAGTAAAATATTGTCCCTGTCCAGGGTATCAATATTTTCAATCAGGGATTCTGACCAAACTACCCCCGCACTGCCCATCCAGGCAGTTGCTACAGCTGGTCGTAGTATAACACCTGCATGTGTGTATATACTTTTTTGGATATTTTCCATCCTCCTATCTGATGGATCTTTAAGTGCGGCCGTCTCAGGAGAGGGTAACGCCACTTGTTTAGATAAGCGTGTTAGCGCCTTGTCCACCCTAGGAGGTGTTTCCCAGCGCTCCCTAACCTCTGGCGGGAAAGGGTATAATGCCAATAATTTCTTTGAAATTATCAGCTTTTTATCAGGGGCAACCCACGCTTCATTACACACGTCATTTAGTTCTTCTGATTCAGGAAAAACTATAGGTAGTTTTTTCATACCCCACATAATACCCTGTTTAGTGGTACCTGTAGTATCAGCTAAATGTAACGCCTCCTTCATTGCCAAAATCATATAACGTGTGGCCCTACTGGAAAATACGGTTGATTCGTCACCGTCACCACTGGAGTCATCGCCTGTGTCTGGGTCTGTGTCGACCGACTGAGGCAAAGGGCGTTTCACAGCCCCTGACGGTGTTTGAGTCGCCTGGACAGGCACTAATTGATTGTCCGGCCGTCTCATGTCGTCAAACGACTGCTTTAGCGTGTTGACACTATCCCGTAGTTCCATAAATAAAGGCATCCATTCTGGTGTCGACCCCCTAGGAGGTGACATCCCCATATTTGGCAATTGCTCCGCCTCCACACCAATATCGTCCTCATACATGTCGACACACACGTACCGACACACAGCAGACACACAGGGAATGCTCCTAATGAAGACAGGACCCACTAGCCCTTTGGGGAGACAGAGGGAGAGTTTGCCAGCACACACCAAAAGCGCTATATATATATCAGGGATAGCCTTATAATAAGTGCTCCCCTATAGCTGCTTTGTTATATAAAAATATCGCCATAAATTTGCCCCCCCTCTCTGTTTTACCCTGTTTCTGTAGTGCAGTGCAGGGGAGAGACCTGGGAGCCGTCCTGACCAGCGGAGCTGTGAGAGGAAATGGCGCCGTGTGCTGAGGAGATAGGCCCCGCCCCTTTTCCGGCGGGCTCGTCTCCCGCTATTTTGAGAAATCAGGCAGGGGTTAAATATCTCCATATAGCCTCTAGGGCTATATGTGAGGTATTTTTAGCCTTTATAGGTACTCATTTGCCTCCCAGGGCGCCCCCCTCCCAGCGCCCTGCACCCTCAGTGACTGCCGTGTGAAGTGTGCTGAGAGGAAAATGGCGCACAGCTGCAGTGCTGTGCGCTACCTTTAGAAGACTGCAGGAGTCTTCAGCCGCCGATTCTGGACCTCTTCTGTCTTCAGCATCTGCAAGGGGGCCGGCGGCGCGGCTCCGGTGACCATCCAGGCTGTACCTGTGATCGTCCCTCTGGAGCTTGATGTCCAGTAGCCAAGAAGCCAATCCATCCTGCACGCAGGTGAGTTGACTCCTTCTCCCCTCAGTCCCTCGCTGCAGTGATCCTGTTGCCAGCAGGAATCACTGTAACATAAAAAACCTAGCTAAACTTTCTCTAAGCAGCTCTTTAGGAGAGCCACCTAGATTGCACCCTTCTCGGCCGGGCACAAAAATCTAACTGGAGTCTGGAGGAGGGTCATAGGGGGAGGAGCCAGTGCACACCACCTGATCGGAAAAGCTTTACTTTTTGTGCCCTGTCTCCTGCGGAGCCGCTATTCCCCATGGTCCTTTCAGGAACCCCAGCATCCACTAGGACGATAGAGAAATCTTAAATTAAGTAAATTGTGCCTACCTGTCATCCTTAGGGTCAGTATGTGCTGGTGTACAGCTGGGCTTCTGACTGTCCACGTGGTTTATGATTGGCAGCCACTAGCACTGGTTTTGCCCGTCATTTTGACCATAAATAATTTGATTTGGTCCAGGACCACCAACCCAGGGCACCCCTGGGAAGACGCTCAATTCATCTATGGATCAACTGAATGGTTTCAAAAATAATGCCGACTTTTTTTTTTTTTTCACCATCCTTGTCCCATGACAACGTAAAGACAAAACATGCTCTCCTATAAAGTTTAATTTGTTTTCATTTTCAGTGTAAGAATGAACTGACAATTTCAGAAGTCCTGAAAGACCAATAGGGACAGACGCCAACACTGGGCTTACGTCAGAGCCGTACGCATTGCATGCTGGGAAGTAAAAGCAGGACTTTGCCTGCATTCTGCACTGACCTTATGCATTGTCTTGCAACAGCAGCTGTAATCACTATCGAAGCACATATGCACCAGCCCTATAGCTGGTGAAGGATACCCATCTGAAATCAGACAGATCTCTGCATTCGCTCACCTCTGAACAAGCCGCCATTCCGCCGCCACACCTATGCCACTCAGCCTACCTGCCAATGCCCACGTGCAAGTGGCGATGCGGCCGGGATGACTGCGACTCTGAATCCTCCATAGTCGCACAAAATTGCGCATGTTTTGTTACAGAGCATGCACAAGATCTGACCGCCAAATAAACCTGCGCACAATTCTGAATCAGCACTTTACACCTAATTACTGAAATACTCAATTCCTTAACACCTCATTGAACCAATCAGAAGCAGCTATTTTTAGGTATGGTCGATACAACTGCTAAGAAACCGGAAGAAAAGAAACAGAAACACAATTGGTTATTCCTCTTGAATCCTGGCTTAATACATTTAGCTAATAGGTTTTTACAAAAGACGTAAACAAAAAAGAACTATAGGCCTATTCTGGGGCACACTTTCAATTAATTTGCTAAAAAAATAACTTTTAATAATTCATTTTAAAATACTAGGAATTATGCGACATATAAGAGTTAATACTGAGTCATATGATGAGTCTACCATAAATCTGCTTATTTTCTAAATAGCGAAAATATATATAGATTAGGTATCCGAGAAAACTCAAAAATATTTATCTCTTAATAGATTGATTAAGGAGATATGGCCGCTCTACTCGCCATCACATGCTCAGTACTTATATAACGTTAATAGGTTTCCATGTGTCGAGAGACTGTTGGAGTTTGTATGTACTCCCTTTGCCTATTTTTTTCACTATCAGTGAGTGTGAAGACAAGGTGTGTGCTTCAATCAAAGTAAACCACCTATAAGTCGTGTGGATGATACACTCCTTGATTAAGGTTTGCATGTAATCATTTAACAATCTCTGAGCGATTCCAGGTATCTAAGGCACAGATGCATGTAAGTGCGTTATTTGTAATATGAGTGGTTTATATGAAAACAAGACATCACATGAACGCAGTTACAATTGTATATATCACAAAAAACACCTGATGGTGAGTTTGTGCGCTGAGAGTAAATACAATTTCTGTGAGTTCCTCTACATGTAGAAGTCAGACACCCCGTTCAAGACAAGCTCAATATATAATCACAAAACCCGCAGTATAAATTCACTAAAAATACATTTAAAACTTCATTAGGTATAAAATGAGCGGTGCAACTGTGTATTGAAAGAGGCAATAGAAACCAGGGTATATGAGTAAAAAGTCTTCTGTCCTGTATCTGTTTTGATATTGAATACAGGATTAGAGACACAAATTCCTCCCACCCTGGTTTGAAGGTAAAGAGAGGACCCTGGAGCTGTTAATGCAGTACAGAGTATCCCGGCTGCTGGGATGAGAGATCCTTCCCCTATATAAAAAAGAAGATAGTCCAGAGTGCAAATATACTCCACACAGTTGTTTCTTAGGCTGTTTCAGTGGTGAGAGATGCCGCCGTGTCTGCTGCATCAATGGGGTCACTGTGGTGTGGGAGTGAGGAGAGCGGCCACCGGCATCCGTAGCTCCGATAACCGGAAGTCGGACCCAGACCGGAATCGGAAGTCAAGACGTACGTTTCGCTAGCTGGAGCTTGATCACTTTGTCGCCTAGTGACAGACCTCCTGGTATGATAATTTATATGTTGTGGCAGCCATTTTGGCTGAGATTCCTGCGTATTTTGCAGACTGCATTCTATTTCCATTTTTCACCATCTGTAATTATTTAGACACTTACGATTGTGAATTAAGTTTTCTGTCATCTCTGATTGGTTTTCTTCTATATTCTTAAGTGATAGATTATGTTAGTTACTATATGTTCCCTGCGAGTGCTTTGTTGTCTATACCAGATTATTTCTTGGTGATTAAAAACTCCTAGAAATCAAATTACCGTATCTGAAATGTTAGATCTAAAAACTGAAAAGGCTGCACGTAAGATTATGTATATGTCCACACATCTATGTGCATGGCATGTTGAATAGATTAACTTATGTAAGGACTAAAAGGGCAAGTATAGATTGGTCTTATGCTTTTGCTAATATACAGTGTACCATAAAAGGACACTTTTTAATTGTCCTCTGAAGGTAAGTATAGAGCATATTCAGATCCACATCTTGATACACATGGAGTCACAATACAGAAGCACTGATAAACAATGTATACATGTACATGTACACAGCGTATTACAATAGATTAATTATGTAGGGACTAAATAGGTGAGGACTCAAAAGGTAAGTATAGATTAGTCTTGTTTCTCTTAGATATCATATGTAAACAATAATCAATTTTTGACTATCCTCCAGAGGTAAATATGGGGCATACTCGGATCCACATCTTGATAAACATGGAGGCACAATGAACAAACAATGATGGACAATATATTCAATACAGAGATAATATATAAATATATGAAGATCTACAAGTGATAGATGTGTATTACATGTGCAAAACATATTTGGTGTGATAATGTGTAAATACAAAATAAATAAAAGAGAATGTAAAATCCATGCGATTGTGCGTATTAAATAAAAGAGAATGTTTATACACAGTAGGGAATTCTATGTCTGTATTATATTTATTAAAGTGAAAGACAGTGAGCGAATGTGTACAAATTAATTAAAACGTACTGTATGTTACAGTGAGGGTGACAACAAATATGTAAACTACAGATCTAAGAAAATTATTGTGTATAGGTCAATAATATACAAAAGTGTACATGGTGAAAAAGTGAAAAGATAATATCAGTGCACCAAATGTGTGCTTATATCGTGAAATGTAAGCTATAAGAGAATACGTTATGTCTAAAATCTTATGAGAGAATACGCTATGTCAAAAAAACTAGTACTGGGTTGAGATATGATTAAGAGATATCTGAAGACTTCAGAAAGAGATGAGAAAAATTGATATACGTTATGTCAGGAAACCAGTACTGGGTTGAGATATGACTAAAATATCTCTAAAGGGTTGAAAATAAGATAAGAACGATTACATGGAAAGGAGGGGTTTATCTCTATAGATTATTAAGATAGAAACACACTGTAATTAATGTGTTTATTCATACCCTTTGGAGCAACAGTAATAAGTTTGAATGTCCACTCGCTCTCTTTTGTAAGAAGAGCTCTTGTCGTGTCCACTCCTCTAATGCCCAAACTGACTCGATCGAGACCAAAGATCCTAAAGCTTTCGTTTGAGCAGCGTGTAATTTAAAAAAATGTTCAGCCACCGTTGTAATTATTTTGTTCTTTTGCAGGTCAGTTCTTGCGTTCCTAATTGTTCTAAAGTGTTTGAGTGCTCTTATTTTGAGCATTCTAGTTGTCATCCCTATGTACCTTTTCTGGCATGCACATTCTATGCAATAAATTACGTTGGTACTTCTGCAGTTGGAGTGGTCTTTGATCGTAATAGTATCGCCGCACCTATCCTTTATTGTTTTCACCACAGATATGTATGAGCAAACTTTGCAATTTCCACAGGGAAAGCTGCCTTTTACTGTTGGTTTCTTTGGAGGTCTCATGCTGAAGTGACTTTTGACTAATTGGTCCTTTATATTGGGGGCACGACGCCAACTCATATCTACGCGTGTTTTGAGTTGTGGGCCCAGATCTGGATCAGAGAGAACTATCGGCCAATGTTTCTGTATGATGGATCGAATTGTCCTCCATTCTGTGCAGAAATCTCCCACAAATCTAATTGTGTTGTCTTCTTGTTTGCGAGATTTGTCCTGGAAAATAAGGGAGTCTCTTGTTACTTGTTAAGAGCATTCCTATCTTTTTTGATGGTTCAAGAGCTGTGTCCTCTCTCCTTAAGTCTGTCAATCAACGCTTTGGTCCTTGCTTCATAGATCTCTTCATTGGAGCAATTTTTGTCTCAATCTTAGAAACTCCCCTTTGGGGATGTTTTGCATTGTGGGAGGGAAATGATACGCTCACAATGGAGAAGAGTGTTAGTAGATGTGCTTTTCCTAAAGATCTCTGTGGCCAGAATGTTATTGGTGTCTGTAGATCCTAAGATCCAAGAAGGATATACTGTCTCTGCCCCATTTATATGTAGATCTCAAGTTCAAATAATTTACGTTCAGAACACTGATAAACTCGGAGAGTTGTTCTGGTGTGCCATCCCAAATGAAGAGTATGTCGTCAATGTAGCGTGTCCACAAAGAAACATGTCTGTTGTAGTTCTCCAAAGCATCCTGGAAAACGACTTCTTTTTTTCCACCACCCCAGGAAGAGGTTGGCATAAGTGGGGGCACATGCTGCCCCATCGCAGTCCCTCTTACCTGGGTGTAGAAATGATTATCAAATGTAAAGTAGTTTCTATGGAGTACTACATTCAAAAGTTTAAATAAAATGTCTTTGAAGTTGTCCTTTTCCCCTGTTTCAACAAAGTATTTGACGGCTTGGACACCCTGATTGTGATCAATGCTAGAGTATAGGGCTTCAACATATAGACTTACCAAAATATGACTGTCATCTAAATGTATGTCATTTATTTTTCTTAGAACATCTGTGGTGTCCCATGGGTATGATGGCAATTGTAACACATAGTCATTAAGGTGCAAGTCCAAAAAGATGCTTGCTTTTCCAAAAGCCCTCCGTTACCCGAGACTATTGGTCTGCCGGGTGGGCATGAGATATTTTTATGCACATTAGGTAGCATACAGAATGTTGGTATAATAGGATTAATTATCTCCAAGTATCTGTGTTCTGCTTTGGTAATGATGCTCTGTTGGTGTGTCACGTTGATAATATCCATGTATTGAGATAAATAGCATTGAGTTGGATCAAAGAGACTCTTGCTGGAGCAACTTCGGTCATTCAAATGTCTTCGAGCTTCTTTTAGATATTGCTCTTTGGGCCAGATGACTACGTTACTGCCCTTATCCGACGGTTTGACCACTATGTCATGCCATGTTTTGATTTCTTTTAGTGCCATCCTTTTCGAGAAAGTTAGATTACTTTTTTGGACGTTGATGCAAAATTTTCCTGTATAGGTTGTTGAAGTCTTGTGAGACCAGATTGATACTCTGACCTCTGGACAAATGTTATCACTGGGAAAGAATGTTGATTGTTTTTTGCACTGTGGTCTACTGGTACTCTTTGTTGTGGTTGACCCTGATGTTGATAGTTCTTTTAAGGTTCTAAAAGCTTCTTCCTCCTGATTTGAAGCTATATCCAATTGTAGTGGTTCCCTTGTTACTTCAGCATGAGACCTTCAAAAGGAACCAACAGTAAAAGGTAGCTTTCCCTGTGGAAATTAAAAAGTCTGATCATACATATCTATGGTGAAAACAATAGAGGATAGGTGCAGCACTACGATTATGATCAATGGGGGTCATTCCGAGTTGTTCGCTCGGTAAAATTTTTCGCATCGCAGCGATTTTCCGCTTAGTGCGCATGCGCAATGTTCGCACTGCGACTGCGCCAAGTAAATTTACTATGCAGTTAGGAATTTTACTCACGGTTTTTTCTTCGTTCTGGTGATCGTAATGTGATTGACAGGAAGTGGGTGTTTCTGGGCGGAAACAGGCCGTTTTATGGGTGTGTGCGAAAAAACGCTACCGTTTCTGGGAAAAACGCGGAAGTGGCTGAAGAAACGGAGGAGTGTCTGGGCGAACGCTGGGTGTGTTTGTGACGTCAAACCAGGAACGACAAACACTGAACTGATCGCAGATGCCGAGTAAGTCTGGAGCTACTCAGAAACTGCTAAGAGGTGTGTGGTCGCAATTTTGAGAATCTTTCGTTCGCAATTTTAAGAAGCTAAGATTCACTCCCAGTAGGCGGCGGCTTAGCGTGTGTAAAGCTGCTAAAAGCAGCTTGCGAGCGAACAACTCGGAATGAGGCCCAATGACCACTCCAACTGCAGAAGTACCAAAGTAATTTATTGCATAGAATGTGCATGCCAGAAAAGGTACATAGGGATGACAACTAGAATGCTCAAAATAAGAGCACTCAAACACTTTCGAACAATTAGGAACGCAAGAACTGACCAGCAAAAAAACAAATAAATTACAACGGTGGCTCAACATTTTTTGAAATTACACGCTGGCTCACACGAACGCTTTAGGATCTTTGGTCTCGATCGAGTCAGTTTGGGCATTAGAGGAGTGGACACGACAAGAGCTCTTCTTACAAAAGAGAGCGAGTGGACATTCGAACGTAATACTGTTGCTCCAAAGGGTATGAATGAACACATTAATTACAGTGTGTTTCTACCTTAATAATCTATGGAGATAAGCCCCTCCTTTCCATGTATTCGTTCTTATCTTATTTTCAACCCTTTAGAGATATTTTAGTCATATCTCAACCCAGTACTGGTTTCCTGACATAACGTATATCAATTTTTCTCATCTCTTTCTGAAGTCTTCAGATATCTCTTAATCATATCTCAACCCAGTACTAGTTTTTTTTTACATAACGTATTCTCTCATGAGATTTTAGACATAACGTATTCTCTTATAGCTTACATTTCACGATATAAGCACACATTTGGTGCACTGATACTCTCTTTTCCACCATTATTATTATTATTATCCTTTATTTATATGGCGCCACAAGGGTTCCGCAGCGCCCAATTACAGAGTACATAAACAAATAATCAAACCGGAAAACAGCAACTTACAGTTGATGACAGTATAGGACAAGTACAGGGTAAATAAACATAGCTACATCAGCAGATGACACTGGAATAAGTATCAGGTGGCAGAAGACTGATGGAATTGGTGCAGTTGAAGATTATTAAAGTAAGAAAGGATAAGCACATGAGGGAAGAGGACCCTGCTCGTGAGAGCTTACATTCTAAGGGGAGGGCTAGACAGACAGGGGTGACACAGTTGGGGTACATAGAGAGCGTAGAACAGAGGGTTAGGATGAGATTTGGCTGGGTTTGGGGAAGAAGTGGGTCTTGAGAGCCCGTTTGAAGTTTTGTAGAGAGGTGGAGAGTCTGAGGGGGAGAGGTAGGGAATTCCAAAGAAGTGGTGCAGCACGTGAAAAATCTTGGAGGTAGGAGTGGGAGGAAGTAATCCGTAGGCAGGAGAGTCGGCGTGCATTAGCAGAGCGAAGAGGACGGGTGGGAGTGTAAAGGGAGATAAGGTCAGAGATGTAGATGGGAGAGGAGTGGGTGAGGGCTTTGTAAGCGAGTGTGAGAAGCTTGAAATGGATTCTGAAAGGGAAGGGGAGCCAGTGAAGGTCTAGTAAGAGAGGAGAGGTGGACGTAGTGCGTTTGGTGAGGAAGATGAGCCGGGCAGCAGCATTGAGGATAGATTGCAGTGGAGAGAGGTATTTGTCAGGAATGCCAGTCAGGAGCAGATTACAGTAGTCCAGTCTGGAGATGACCAGTGAGTGGATAAGAGTCTTAGTAGCATCCTGGGTTAGAAAGGGTCTGATCCTGGAAATATTTTTTAGATGAAAATGGCAGGTTTGTGAGAGGTGCTGAATGTGTGGTTTGAAGGAGAGGGAGGAGTCAAGGATTACTCCAAGACAGCGCATTTGGGGGGCTAGAGAAGATAGTAATGCCATCAATAGATAATGAGATTGTAGGAGGTGAGGTTATGCGGGAGGGAGGGAAGATGATCAGCTCGGTCTTAGACATGTTAAGTTTAAGAAAGCGCTGGGACATCCAGGAAGAGGTAGCAGAGAGACAGTTGGAGATACGAGTGAGGAGAGCAGGGGAGAGGTCTGGAGAGGAAAGATAGATTTGGGTGTCATCAGCGTAGAGATGATATTGGAAACCAAAGGAACTGATGAGCTTACCTAGTGAGGACGTATAGAGAGAGAATAGAAGAGGACCGAGGACAGAACCTTGGGGTACCCCTACAGTTAGTGGAAGTGAGGGGGAGGTGGAGTCATGAGAGGAGACAGAGAAAGAACGGTCAGAAAGGTAGGAGGACAGCCAAGAGAGGGCAGCGTCACGTAGACCAATGGAGTGAAGAATTTGCAGTAGGAGAGGATGGTCCACAGTGTCAAAAGCAGCAGAGAGATCAAGTAGAATAAGTATAGAGTAGTGTCCCTTAGATTTAGCAGCATGGAGGTCATTGCATACTTTTGTAAGGGCAGTTTCAGTGGAGTGGAGAGGACGGAAGCCAGACTGGAATGGGTCAAGCAGCAAGTGTGAGGAAAGAAAGGAAGTAAGACGGTTGTAGACAATACGCTCAAGGAGTTTGGAGGCAAAAGGGAGGAGAGAGATGGGTCGGTAGTTGGAGAGAGTGTTTGGATCAAGTGTAGGTTTTTTAAGAATAGGAGAGATGAGTGCATGCTTGAAGGCAGAGGGGACAGTGCCTGATGAGAGGGATAGATTGAGAAGGTGGGAAAGATGGAAACAAGCAGAAGGAGAGAGGTAGCGGAGGAGGCGGGAGGGGATAGGGTCAAGTGGGGAGGTGGTGAGGGGACAGGAATGAATGAGGGCCATGACTTCCTCTCCAGATGCATGGGAGAAAGATGACAGAGTAGGTGCGAGGGATGGGGAGGGTTGGTAAGGGATAGGAGAAAGCTGGTTACTGATGGACTGGTGTGATGTGATGTCCTGACGTATGGAGTCAATTTTGGATGTGAAGTAATTGGCAAAGTCAAGAGCAGAGAGTGAGGAAGGGAGACGAGGTGGAGGTGGGCAGAGGAGTGAGTTGAGAGTGGCAAAGAGACGCCGGGGGTTGGAAGACTGGAAGGAGATGAGGTTCTTGAAGTATGACTGTTTAGCAAGAGAAAGGGCAGCACTGAAGGATGAGAGCATAAGTTTGAAATGGAGGAAGTCTGCCTTAGAGCGTGATTTCCTCCAGTGTCGCTCAGCAGTACGTGAGCATTTTTGCAGATATCTGGTGCATTTGGTGTGCCAGGGTTGAGGTGTTAATTTGCGAGGGTGAATAGTGGTTGGTGGAGCAACAGAGTCAAGAGCAGAAGTAAGGGATGCATTGTATGTGGAAGTGGCTTGTTCAGGGCATGAGAGAGAGAGAATAGGAGAGAGAAGTGAGTCAAACAGGGAGGAAAGGAATGTAGTGTCAATAGCTTCAATGTTACGCTTAGTGATGGTAGCCTTAGGAGGTAGAGATGGGCAAGTCGAGAGAGATAGGTTAAAGGAGAGCAGGTGGTGGTCAGAGAGGGGAAATGGGGAGTTGGAAAAATCAGAAATATTACAGCGGTGAGTGAAGACCAGATCCAGTGAGCTTCCATTCACATGGGAGGGTGAGGAGGTCCACTGGGAGAGACCAAGTGAAGAGGTGAGGTTAAGGAGTTTAGAGGCAGGGGATTGTGTGGGGATGTCAATAGGGATGTTGAGATCGCCTAGGATAATGGAGGGAATGTCAGAAGAGAGGAAGTGAGGAAGCCAGGAAGCAAAGTTGTTGATGAATTTGGAAGCAGTGCCAGGGGGGCTGGTAAATGACAGCTACTCTAAGATGTACTGGTTGGAAGAGGCGTATGGCATGGACCTCAAATGTTGAGAATGTAAGGGATGGTTCTGGTGGTATGAGTTGGTAGGAGTAACTGGAAGGTAAAAGGACCCCAACACCACCTCCATGGCAACCCCCAGGTCGGGGTGTGTGTGTGAATGTGAGGCCCCCAGCAGAGAGAGCAGCAGGAGAAGTAGTATCAGAGGGCGTAATCCAAGTTTCAGTAATGGCTAGTAGGTGTAGGGATTTGGAAATGAAAAGGTCATGAGTGGGGACCAGTTTGTTACAAACAGATCTGGCATTCCAGAGGGCACAGGATAGGGGGTATGAGTTTGTGGGAGAGATGTGAATGAGATTATCAGGGTTGCTGTAGCGATGAGGTGAGATTAACTTTGAGGGCAGGGATGGTGAGAGAGTAGTGATGGTACGGGTGCCAGAGCTAGGAGGGGAGACTGCAGGAGGTGGGCAGGGAGGGAGGTCAGTGTGATGTGGATGGGGATATGGGCAGGTGACAGGGAAGGGAGAGAGGGAGCAGGGCTGAGTTGTGGGGTAGCAGGACCATGGGGCTGAGGTAAATGAATGTGGGGTAACAGGAAAGGAGGGGGAAGGAAACAGAGGGATGGAGGGGAGACAGAGGAGGAGGTGTAGGAGACTAGGGGGGAAGGATAAAGATACATTATTATTAGGTAGACACTGAGTGATGTGGGGAGTATAAGAAAGCCTTGACATAGTGTTGAGTAGGTATATTATTGACCTATACACAATAATTTTCTTAAATCTGCAGTTTACATATTTTTTTTCACCCTCACTGTAACATACAGTACGTTTTAATTAATTTGTACACACTCGCTCACTGTCTTTCACTTTAATAAATATAATACAGACATGGAATTCCCTACTGTGTATAAACATCTTTTATTTTTATTTAGCACACACAATTGCATGGATTTTACATTCTCTTTTATTTATTTTGCATTTACACATTATCACACCAAATATGTTTTGCACATGTAATACACATCTATCACTTGTAGATCTTCATATATTTATATATTATAGCTGTATTGAATATATTGTCCATCATTGTTTGTTCATTGTGCCTCCATGTTTATCAAGATGTGGATCTGAGTATGCGCCATATTTACCTCTGGAGGATAGTCAGAAAGTGATTATTGTTTACATATGATATCTAAGAGAAACATAAGACTAATCTATACTTACCTTATAAGTCCCTACATGTCACAACTGAGGGCCTGAGCTGACGGGAGGCAGCCTCAGTTGTAGGGGCTGAGATGTACCGGAACCTGGGAGGTTGTATCAGACCCCTGGACATGTAAGTAACATGAATAATAACTGCCCGAAGGCGTGACCACGACAACTTGGATAAAAGTCAATGATGTTTATTATGACAACTCCGCAACACAGCAGCAGTAAAAGAAAACGTAAAAGTCAGCAAAGAATAAATACAGTTCCTGGGTACTACAGGATGGCAGGAGCCACAGGGCACTGGTAGTGTGAGATAGTTCTTATGATCTTCTAGATGGAAAGTCCTTACCAGGCCCGACTGTAGCAATGGAGATAACCCAGGATTGTGCCAGCTGGTGTTCCAGGAAAAGCTGGGTTGCTGAAGATAAAACAGCTGCTGTGGATACTGGCTGGAACCAGACTGTTGTTAGCACGGAGTGGATACTGGCTGGAACCAGTTAAATAATAAATGAACTTGGGAGCGATGAAATATGAACTGAAATGTAGAACTTGAGAGCGGAGAAATAATAATACCGGTGGAGAGTGGTAAAGTATAGAAAGGACACCGGCCCTTTAAGGGAAGCTGTACTCTGCTGGAAGCTGAGCTGGAAGCAGGTAATGTTGTAGCTGGAAACAGATGAATCCACAATGGATTGGAGAGTCAGGCTACACCGCAGGTGGAATGCTGGTGCGGGTCTCTATGGTGGAAGTCTTGAGACAGGAGCTGGAACCTGGAAGACAATCACAGGAGAGAGACAAACAGGAACTAGATTTGACAACCAAAGCACTGACGCCTTCCTTGCTCAGGCACAGTGTATTTATACCTGCAGCAAGGAAGGGATTGGCTAGGCAATTATGCAGATTAACAATACTGACAACAGATTGGAGGAAATGATCAGCTGACAGAATCCAAGATGGCTGCGCCCATGCAGACACTTGGAGGGAAGTTTGGTTTGTAATCCATGTGGTAATGAAAACAGTAATGGCGGCGCCGGCCACTGGAGACAGGAGACGCCAGGCTGACAAGTGCACATCCAACCACGCGGACACAGCGGAGGCCGCGGCTGACGTAATCGCCACTCAGACACTCTGCATGCAGAAGTTCAGGGATGGCAGCGGAGGCCGCGGGAGACGCCATGCCAGATGTAATAAGGCGTTACTGTGACAGCGTCTCAGAGAGACAGGAGAGGATGCAGGAATGTGAACATTAGGATAACAGATGGGATCCGGTCCTGGAGCGCTGAGCCAGCCTTAGGAGGCATCTGATGGGTAAGAAATGGCGTCCAGATACCCGGATCGTGACAGCACCCCCCCCTTTAGGAGTGGCCCCAGGACACTTCTTTGGCTTTTGAGGAAACTTGGAATGGAATCTCCGGACCAAGGCAGGAGCATGGACATCAGAAGCATTGGTCCATGAACGTTCCTCAGGGCCGTAACCCTTCCAGTCAATAAGATACTGTAGTTGACCGTAACGGTGACGTGAGTCCAGGATCTTGGCCACTTCATACTCAACGCCTCGTTGAGTTTGGACTTTCGGAGTTGGAGGAAGTGAGGAATGAAACCGATTCAAGATCAGCGGTTTCAACAGGGAAACATGGAATGTCCTGGGTATTTTTAAGAAGGGAGGCAACTGAAGTCTGTAAGCAACAGGATTGATGACTTGTTCAATCTTGAAAGGACCGATATAGCGAGGTGCAAACTTCATACTGGGAACTCTTAACCTCAAATTCTTCGTGGATAACCATACCCGATCACCCACCTTGAGAGCAGGAACTGCTCGACGCTTCTTATCCGCAAACTTCTTGTACCTGAACGATGCCTTGAGCAGAGCTGATCGTACGCTCTTCCAGATATTGGCAAACTGATGCAAGGTGATATCCACTGCGGGAACAGAAGTTGCTGGAAGCGGTTGGAACTCAGGGACTTTAGGGTGGAATCCAAAGTTAGTGAAGAATGGTGTTGAAGCAGATGAAGAATGATACTGGTTGTTATGACAGAACTCGGCCCAGGTAAGTAATTGAACCCAGTCATCTTGAGAGGAGGACACATAGATGCGGAGGAAGGCCTCCAAGTCCTGATTCACCCTCTCGGTTTGACCATTGGTCTGAGGATGGTAAGCCGTGGAAAACTTTAGCTTGACTTGGAGGACTTGACATAAACTTCGCCAGAATTTGGCTGTGAATTGAACTCCTCGATCTGAGATAATTTCTTCAGGAAGACCGTGGAGTCGGAAGATCTCTTGTATGAATACTTGAGCCAACTTGGAAGCTGACGGAAGACCGGTGAGAGGAATGAAGTGTGCCATCTTGGTGAACCGGTCAACTACCACCCAGATGGTATTGAACTTGTTGCACATGGGTAAGTCTGTAATGAAATCCATCGACAAGTGGGTCCATGGTCGACGGGGAACGGATAGTGGAACCAGTTGCCCCGCAGGCGACTGGCGGGATACTTTATGTTGGGCACACTTTGGGCAAGATGCAATAAACTCCAAGACGTCCTTTTTCAGAGTTGGCCACCAATAGGACCTAGAGATAAACTCCAGGGTTTTTTGGATACCTGTATGTCCGGCAAAACGGGAAGCATGGGCCCAATGCATGAGCTTCTTCCTTAGCATCGGCTTCACAAAACTTTTCCCTGATGGGGGCGTAGAGTCCATCCCTACCGTGGAGAATGCCAACGGATTGATAATAGGATGCTTGTCTGAACACTCTGACTCATTTTCTTGCTCCCATGAGCGGGAAAGGGCATCGGCCTTGCGATTCTGAGAGCCCGGACAGAACTGGAGTTTAAAGTCGAACCTGGAAAAGAAAAGTGCCCATCTGGCCTGACGAGGGTTGAGACATTGTGCGCCCTTCAGGTATAAAAGGTTCTTGTGGTCTGTAAGTATGGTGATTGAATGAGAAGCTCCCTCCAACAGATACCTCCACTCTTCTAGAGCGAGCTTGATGGCTAGCAACTCCTGGTCGCCAATGGCATAGTTGCGCTCAGCTGGGGAGAACTTCCGGGAGAAGAAACTGCAAGGGTGTAAATGGCCATCTTTAGCCCTCTGAGATAACACCGCTCCTACTCCAACGGAGGAGGCATCCACCTCTAAGATGAAAGGAGAGTCGATGTCAGGCTGTTTCAGAACAGGCGCAGAGATGAACCTTTGTTTTAAAAGATGAAATGCTTGCATGGCTTCTTCAGACCACTTGGACGGGTTAGCACCCTTCTTAGTGAAAGCAGTAATAGGCGCCACAATGGTGGAAAAGTCTCGTATAAACTTTCGGTAATAGTTGGCGAACCCTAAGAACCTCTGGACCCCTTTGAGGGTTAAGGGTACCGGCCAATTTTGGATTGCTTGTAGTTTCTCAGGATCCATCTCTAGTCCGGAACCGGACACAATGTACCCTAGAAACGGAATGGACTTGACTTCAAAGACGCATTTCTCTAATTTGCAATAGAGATGATTGACACGGAGACGGGACAGAACCTCTTTAACCCAAAAACGATGTTCCTCTAAATCGTTGGCAAAAATGAGGATATCGTCTAGATAGACCACGACATGACGGTATAGAATGTCTCTGAAGATCTCATTGACAAAATGCTGGAAGACAGCTGGAGCATTGCTCAATCCGAAGGGCATGACGAGGTACTCATAATGTCCGTCACGGGTGTTAAAGGCGGTCTTCCACTCGTCACCCTCACGGATCCGGATGAGATTGTATGCACCTCGCAAGTCCAGCTTTGTAAAGATGGTAGCTCCGCTAACTCTGTCAAAGAGCTCAGTAATCAGGGGTAAAGGATAACGGTTCTTGATGGTAATGTCGTTCAAACCTCTGTAGTCGATGCACGGCCGCAGACCACCATCTTTCTTTTTTACAAAAAAGAAGCCTGCGCCGGCTGGAGAAGAAGAAGGTCGAATGAACCCCTTTGCTAGGTTCTCTTTAATATATTCCTCCATAGAATGCGTCTCAGGCAGAGACAACGGATAAGTTCGGCCTCGAGGTGGAACCTTCCCTGGAACGAGATCAATCGGACAGTCCCATTCTCTATGAGGAGGAAGGATATCAGCAGAAGCTTTACTGAACACATCCGTGAAATCTTGATATGGAGGAGGTGGAACATCAGACGACCTGGGGGAGGAAGAACAGACAGGCAATACTTTAAACAAACATGTCTCAGCACAGGAGGAACCCCATGCCAGGATTTGCGTAGTCGTCCAATCAATTGTAGGATTGTGAAGACGGAGCCATGGAAGGCCCAGGACCACAGGATGTGTGGCTCTTGGAATCACTAAAAAAGAAATAAGTTCGGAATGAAGAACTCCCACTCTCAGACGAACTGGTAGAGTCCTTAAAGAAATAACTGCATCAAAAATTTTGCTTCCATCCACGGCAGTTAAAGAAATGGACGAAGGAAGTCTCTCGGTGGGTAGGGACCACCGTTTAACATAGGCTTCGGTAATAAAGTTCCCAGCTGCTCCGGAATCAAGGAGGGCAATGACGTTCCGATAACGTTGAGCAACTTGAAGCGAGACTGGGAGATTACAATCTTGAGGAGATGGAGAGGAGATCATTACTCCTAGCCGGCCCTCTCCTTGGCGAGCTAGGATTTGGAGTTTCCCGGACGTTTGGGACAGGCATTAATGGTGTGAGACGGAGCTGCACAATAGAGACAGAGAAACTCGGAGAGACGTCTTCGGCGCTCAGCAGGAGTTAAACGGGAACGGCCAAGTTGCATGGGCTCATCTTTAGATGGTGACAGTTGACGAGGAGGAGGAGCAGAAGATTTTGGAGCAGATGATCTTCCACGCTCAGTTGCTCTCTCTCTGAAACGTAAATCAACTTTCGTGCAGAGTGAGATTAGCTCATCTAACTTAGAAGGTAAGTCTCTGGTAGCTAACTCATCTTTAATACGCTCAGATAAGCCATGCCAGAATGCAGCATACAGGGCCTCGTCGTTCCATGCCAGTTCGGATGCCAGGATCTGGAACTGTATCAGATATTGTCCTACAGTACGTGACCCCTGGCGTAAACGGAGAATCTCGGATGAAGCTGAGGTTACCCGGCCTGGCTCGTCGAAGATGCGCCTGAATGTTGACACGAAGGCAGTGTAGGAAGATAGCAGGGTGTCGGACCTCTCCCATAACGGTGATGCCCAATCAAGGGCTGAGCCACTGAGAAGAGAAATAATGTAGGCAATTTTTGTACGGTCACTGGGAAAATTGCCAGGTTGTAGCTCAAACTGAATCTCACACTGGTTGAGAAATCCCCTGCAGAATCTTGGAGATCCGTCAAATTTTGCTGGCGTTGGAAGATGAAGACGTGGAGCAGAAATGGGTAAGGTGGGTGGGGTTATAGCTGGAGTCACTGTGGTTGACGCACCAGACGCGCCTGATCCACGGAGAGTTGTCTGAATCCCATCCAGCCGAGTAGAGAGATCCTGGAGACAGCGGATGATGTGGCCCTGTGCAGCCTCCTGATGTTCTAGTCGGGCTGCCAGTTCTTGCATCGGCCTGGCCGCTTGATCCTGGTCTCCGGCTGGATTCATTAGGTCAGTGCTTACTGTCACAACTGAGGGCCTGAGCTGACGGGAGGCAGCCTCAGTTGTAGGGGCTGAGATGTACCGGAACCTGGGAGGTTGTATCAGACCCCTGGACATGTAAGTAACATGAATAATAACTGCCTGAAGGCGTGACCACGACAACTTGGATAAAAGTCAATGATGTTTATTACGACAACTCCGATAAAACAGCTGCTGTGGATACTGGCTGGAACCAGACTGTTGTTAGCACGGAGTGGATACTGGCTGGAACCAGTTAAATAATAAATGAACTTGGGAGCGATGAAATATGAACTGAAATGTAGAACTTGAGAGCGGAGAAATAATAATACCGGTGGAGAGTGGTAAAGTGTAGAAAGGACACCGGCCCTTTAAGGGAAGCTGTACTCTGCTGGAAGCTGAGCTGGAAGCAGGTAATGTTGTAGCTGGAAACAGATGAATCCACAATGGATTGGAGAGTCAGGCTACACCGCAGGTGGAATGCTGGTGCGGGTCTCTATGGTGGAAGTCTTGAGACAGGAGCTGGAACCTGGAAAACAATCACAGGAGAGAGACAAACAGGAACTAGGTTTGACAACCAAAGCACTGACGCCTTCCTTGCTCAGGCACAGTGTATTTATACCTGCAGCAAGGAAGGGATTGGCTAGGCAATTATGCAGATTAACAATACTGACAACAGATTGGAGGAAATGATCAGCTGACAGAATCCAAGATGGCTGCGCCCATGCAGACACTTGGAGGGAAGTTTGGTTTGTAATCCATGTGGTAATGAAAACAGTAATGGCGGCGCCGGCCACTGGAGACAGGAGACGCCAGACTGATGATTGCACATCTAAACCACGCGGACACATCGGAGGCCGCGGCTGACGTAATCGCCACTCTGACACTCTGCATGCAGAAGCTCAGGGACGGCGGCGGAGGCCGCGGGAGACGCCATGCCAGATGTAATAAGGCGTTACTGTGACAGCGTCTCAGAGAGACAGGAGAGGATGCAGGAATGTGAACATTAGGATAACAGATGGGATCCGGTCCTGGAGCGCTGAGCCAGCCTTAGGAGGCATCTGATGGGTAAGAAATGGCGTCCAGATACCCGGATCGTGACACTACATAATTAGTCTATTGTTATATGCTATGTACATGTATACATTGTTTATCAGTGCTTCTTTATTGTGACTCCATGTGTATCAAGATGTGGATCTGAATATGCTCTATACTTACCTTCAGAGGACAATTAAAAAGTGTCCTTTTATGGTACACTATATATTAGCAAAAGCATAAGACCAATCTATACTTACCCTTTTAGTCCTTACATAAGTTAATCGATTCAACATGCCATGCACATAGATGTGTGGGCGTATACATAATCTAACGTGCAGCCTTTTCAGTTTTTAGATCTAACATTTGAGATACGGTAATTTGATCTCTAGGAATTTTTAATCACCAAGAAATAATCTGGTATAGACAACAAAGCACTCGCAGGGAACATATAGTAACTAAAATAAGCTATCACTTAAGAATATAGAAGAAAACCAATCAGAGATGACAGAAAACTTAGTTTACAATCGTAAGAGTGGCTAAACAATTACTGGTGGTGAAAAATAAAGATAGAATTCAGTCTGCAAAATATGCAGGAATCTCAGCCAAAATTTGCTCCGCAACATATAAATTATCATACCAGGAGGTCTGTCACTAGGCGACAAAGTGATCAATCTCCAGCTAGCGAAACGTACGTCTTGATTTCCGATTCCGGTCTGGATCCGACTTCTGGTGATCGGAGTTATGGATGCCGGTGGCCGCTATCCTCACCCCTACACCACAGTGACCCCATTGATGCAGCAGACACGGCGGTATCTCTCACCACTGAAACGGCCTAAGAAACAACTGTGTTGAGTATATTTGCAGCAGGGTGGGAGGAATTTGTGTCTCTCATCCTGTATTTGATGTCAAAACAGATACAGGACAGCAGATTTTTTAATCCTATATACCCTGGTTTCTATTGCCGCTTTCAATACACAGTTGCACCGCTCATGTTATACCTAATGAAGTTTTAAAAGTATTTTTAGTGAATTGATGCTGCGCATTTGGTGGTTATATATTGAGCTTGTCTTGAATGGGGTGTCTGACTACTATATGTAGAGGAACACAGAGAAATTGTATTTACTGTCAGTGCACAAACTCACCATCAAGTGTTTTTTTGTGATATATACAATTGTAATGTGATGTCTTGTTTTCATACAAACCACTCATATTACAAATAACGCACTTACATGCATCTGTGCCTTAGATTGCTGGAATCGCTTAGAGACTATTAAATAATTACATGAAAACTTCTATTAAGGAATGTATCATCCACACGACTTTTAGGTGGTTTATTTATTTGATCCCCATGTGTTTTGTGACATATGTACATAATCACTCCTGTCATTTACAGATAAAGAAAAGTGAAAGGAGTACATATAAACCCCAAAGAAAAAATACTTATAAGAGGTAAAAATTGTTATTAATTAACTTTTGCCAATCTTCTAGTGGATAAATATTGTAACTGCGTTAATGTGATGTCTTATTTTCATACAAACCGCTCATATTATAAATAACACGCTTACATGCATCTGTGCCTTAGATACCTGGAATCGCTCGGAGATTGTTAAATGATTACATGCAATCCTCAATTAAGGAGTGTATCATCCACACGACTTATAGGTGGTTTACTTTGATTAAAGCACACACCTTGTCTTGACACTCACTGATAGTGAAAAAAAATAGGCAAAGGGAGTACATATAAACTCCAACAGTCTCTCGACACAATGGAAACCTATTATTGTTATATATATACTGAGCATGTGGTGGCGAGTAGAGCGGCCATATCTCCTTAATCAATATATTAAGAGATAAATATTTTGGAGCTTTCTCGGATACCTAATCTATATATATTTTCGCTATTTCAAAAATAAGCAAATTAATGGTAGACTTATCATATGACTCAGTATTAACTCTTATATGTCGCATAATTCCTAGTATTTTAAAAAGAATTATTAAAGGTTATTTATTAACAAATTAATTGAAAAGTGTGCCCCAGAATAGGCCTATAGTTCTTTTTTGTTTAAGTCTTTATAAAAAACCTTCTTTTCACATATAGGGGGTAATTCCAAGTTGATCGCAGCAGGATTTTTGATAGCAATTGGGCACTGCAGGGGAGGCAGATATAACGTGTGCAGAGAGAGTTAGATTTGGGTGGGTTATTTTGTTTCTGTGCAGGGTAAATACTGGCTGCTTTATTTTTACACTGCAAATTAGATTGCAGATTGAACACACCCCACCCAAATCTAACTCTCTCTGCACATGTTACATCTGCCTTCCCTGCAGTGCACATGGTTTTGCCCAATTGCTAACAAAAATCCTGCTGCGATCAACTTGGAATTACCCCCATAGTTGTTTGATTATCTGTCTGGGAGCACCACCAACCTAGTGCCACAAAGAATCTTATCTAAACACAGCCTATATGTTGGTTTCTAGTATTTATTACTAATTTCCAAAAAAAAAAAGGTCCTGTGCGGTTTCAAAATATTTGTTTGTTACATTTAGCTAATAGTCAGCACTTGTGGTAAGATAAGTAAGATAATTGGCAAACACGTACCAGTATTTCCTTCGATGTCCTTGGTGAAGTGAACCCCTTGGCTTGATGACCGCTGCAACGGGGCTGGTTTCCGGACGTTCGTCCAGTCTATTTGAGACACGTCTGAGCGTGATCTGTTGTGCCCTGGCCTACGCTTCGGAGACTCATCATTGAGGGCTGCGGAGTCATTGACTGAGCGAGGCCGGTCGCGTCTACGATGGCACGCACTAAAAAGGTTAAACACAGAAGAGTCCTTCTCCTCCCCAGCTA
Source organism: Pseudophryne corroboree (assembly GCF_028390025.1). Classification (NCBI taxonomy): domain Eukaryota; kingdom Metazoa; phylum Chordata; class Amphibia; order Anura; family Myobatrachidae; genus Pseudophryne; species Pseudophryne corroboree. Next base: position 10,040,358 of record NC_086450.1, on the reverse strand, counting down.
ACAAGGGTGCGTCGTGAAACGTTCTTCTAGCAGATGAGAGCTGTTCTTTGGCGTGAAGACCATTTTTTGCTTTGGCATCAAAGAGGCTACTTTTACACCTCTCCCAAATGATGCTGTGTTGGGACGTGTTGGCGTTCTGACCGTCGGCTTGCTGCTTGATCTTATCCGCTATTCCATTTGCCAAGAGCTCTGGAACTTCATGGATGCCGAAGACTGCTGACGGACGGCCAACGTTCTCTAGGTTATCAAAGGAATTGAAGAAGTCTTCTGTGACCTCTAGCGCTGGGCTAATATCATCCACTTCCAGTGCCTCCATGGCTTGAGGGCGGTTTAATCAATGATGCCTCATAACAAAACTCAACAACCAGCTTCACACATTGTTATATCAGTCGTTGAAAGTGTTGAGAGGATCATTCTTCCCATTGACGTTCTGTTGGAAAAACGTGAATATATAAAGACATGATTTAATATAAGTTCCTTGTACTTCATTTTCACAGTTGTACGTCATAGTTATAACGAATATATAATTTATATAATACTGATTGATTGTATGGATTGAAGATGGTGGAACACCTCATCATCGTGAGCATGAAAAATAAACTTCATTAATGTGGGTAAGCTTAAGCCAACCGGATAGTAATTCTCTAAAGCAGAGGTTCCCAAACGCAGTCCTCTAGGCGCCCCAAAACTCCAGGTTTTAAGGATATCCATGCTTAGGCACAGGTGACTTAATTAGTAGCTCAGTTTGATCATACCATCAGTGAACAAGCAGGGATATCCTTAAAACCTGGACTGTTGGAATGACTTGAGGACAAAGTTTGGGAACCAATGCTCTAAAGATATCAAAATCATTTTATCTTACTGTACATCAAGATAAACACTGATGTTCCAGGACTTTTGGGCTCATGATGTATTGCAGGTTCCTACTGTTGCTTTAGTCACGCCAAATAGCCCCGCTCAGCAAGCCAGACCCCCAGCGACTCTCACTCGACAGACGCATCTTATTTGCATAACTAAAACAAATGGGAATGGCAACGCTACCTTGCTAACTAATCAATTTGATGTGCGATATTTGTACATGTTTGCGACTGAATAGGGTATTCAATAAATGCCGGGTTTTTTTTCCGACCAGTCGAAAAAAAACTGCACTTTTTGCCCGTTTATAGGTTGAATTGACATTTGACCTATTCAATGTCCATGTCTTTTTTTTTTTTTGACTGGTCAAAAAATCCGGCATGGCCGAAAACCGCGTGTATCGGGGGAATTCGCTGGCGATACGCGCATATTGTCAAATTTGTGGGCATTTGACAATTTTTTGGACCATTTTTACCCCAAAAAACCCATGAGAAGGCATGGCGAAAATGGACCAAAAAACTGTCGAAAAACGCTCACTACTGAATACCCACAGATCGAATTAGAGCTGATTTTCCGACTGTAAACTCGTCACTAATTGAATATACCCCTATGTCTGAATCTGTATAAACTAATTCTATCTCTGGGACGCTGTGAGCGGCTTTTCAGTTTTATTGCTCGGGTGTAAAAAGTTTTACTACTACTCAGGAAGTTTAACCTATGAGTAAAATATTGTAACACACTGAAACGAGAAACAAAACATGAAAATGTACTCAACAGTCTTCTAATGATAAGATGAATTACTGAATTTCTTGATAATAGTTGTACTTTAAACACAGGAAATTTGCTGGTATCAAGCTTTGAATTCGACCTTAACGCTTTTGTGGGGAAAAGGGACAATTTATATATGTTTTTGTTTTCTTCCAGCAGATTTATCGGAATAAATAGGAGCTTCTTATGTCCTCCAGAAGTCATATTGGTAAGCTTAGTAGAATGACTTTTTTTGCAGAGTCATTGGTATGTATTCTTAACTGTGATCTTATAGAAATATTGATCGGATTTAAATACATTGGTTGACTTGAAATAAATATCAGAAGAACCGGCAGGATTGCGTCGAGTTACATTTAAAGTGGCACGCTGTTATATAGGAAAAAACCACCCTTACAACGGACACTTTAAATTCAGCAGCAAAATACTAGCAGTTCCCTAATATAGGACGCTAACACATACCCCTATAATGTGCGTTTGATGACAACAGATGAGGAGTATTTAGGTGTACCAGAACGTTCACAGTTGGTTCTCTTGGCTTACATGTTATGGGATACAAAGTGCCTGTTTGAAGTAGCTTTTTATTTACAGTATACATTTGTTACATTGAACCGTTTGGCTTTCCGTTGGTCTGTCTTGATAGCGTGATCTCAGTGACATTAGTCTGATAATATACACGAATGCCTTTAACACCATTTTACTGAGGTTTTTAAAATTGGAAAATAAGTAAAACTACTGTGCGGTACCAATGGTCTATGCACCAAATGCCCTCCAGGGGGGCCCCTCCAAACGGTATCCGGACTCCAGGTCGACAGCACAAAGGTCGACACACCTTAGGTCGACGCCAATTTGGTCGACACACCTTAGGTAGACATGGACAAAAGGTCGACAGGAACAAGGTCGACATGGAAAAAGGTCGACGAGTTTTTCACGATTTTTTTCTTTTTTTGAACCTTTTCATACTTAACGATCCACGTGGACTACGATTGGAACGGTAATCTGTGCCGAGCGAAGCGAAGGCACCATGCCCGAAGCATGGCGAGCGAAGCGAGCCATGCGAGGGGACGCGGTGCACTAATTGGGGTTCCCGGTCACTCTACGAAGAAAACGACCCCAAAAAAACTCATGTCGACCTTTTTCCATGTCGACCTTGTTCCCGTCGACCTTTTGTCCATGTCGACCTAAGGTGTGTCGACCAATTGGCGTCGACCTAAGGTATGTCGACCTTTGTGCTGTCGACCCTCAGTCCCAGACCCCCTCCAAACTAGACCAGTATAGAAGCCAAGGCCACATCCTTATCTGGTTTTTATTACAGAAGGTCACATTTTAATGCTGTGTAACTTTAGAATGGCAAACAATGGGAACTCATAAAACCACATAAATAATGCACGTCCTTCTTGCACACTGTGTACATGCAGTACTGATGTAAGGAAAGGGGCTTTTCAGTTCCTGCTGCAAGGGACAAGACATATAGTAGGGGGTAATTCAGACCTGATCGCATCAGCAAATTTGTTAGCAGTTGGGCAAAACCATGTGTACTGCAGGTGGGGCAGATGTAACATGTGCAGAGAGAGTAAGATTTGGGTGGGTTATATTGTTTCTGTGCAGGGTAAATTCTGTCTCAGTGTTCGCAAATACGCGCTATAGCGCGTATTTTACCCAGTTCTGCGGTCCGGGGACTCACTTTTCTAAACTGTGTGGGTCCCCGGGGACGCGCTCCGCTGAAGCTGGTTGTCTTGTTTAAGCTTCCTGTAATAGAGGACGGAGGCGGAGCCTTACCAGTCTTCTTGCGCAAGCGGCGGCACGCCCCCCTCCCCCGCCGGATAGAGAGTGAGGACGCCCCCCGCCGATCACCTGCTGCAGCTTCACGCGAGGACGGCTCTGCGGTGCTGCACACTGTGCTGCGGGGGGAGGAGAGCGCCGGTGACCGCGGACTGTGAGTGCTGTGAGGAAGAGTGAGCTGGACAAGCGTGCAGAGGGTACCCTAACCTCCCACCCCTAACCCTCCGTTCCCTGCAGCCTAAACCTAACCCTCCCCCTTAGTGCCTAACACTTATCCCACCTCTCTGCAGCCAAACCCTAACCACCCCAACCCCATATCCTAACCCCCCCCCTGCACGCTAAACCAGTGGCGGCAGTGCATACTTACTTTCAGGACCCTGACTGTCAGAATATCGTTGCTGGGATCCTGATCTCCTCGGGATGCCAGCATTGGTATTGTGGCGGCTGTCAGGATTCCGGCATCAGTATTACGGCTGCTGGGATCCCGACAGCCAGGATCCTGAACGCATACTTCCGATATGATAACAGCCCAGCAGCATTGTCACCCTCTCACCCCCACAACACTGTCGTAGTGTCTAAATCCAGTCTGGGGCTCAATTATAGCGGCACCATAAACCCATTACATATAGAAAATTTATTATTTAATAATGTTGCCTGGTGCAATGTGTGGCGCAGTGTGTATAACATGCTCTACCTGGTGCAATGTGTATAACGTGCTCTACCTGGTGCAATGTGTATAACGCGCTCTACCTGGTGCAATGTGTATAACGCGCTCTACCTGGTGCAATGTGTATAATGTGCTCTGCCTGGTGCAATGTGTATAATGTGCTCTGCCTGGTGCAATGTGTATAATGTGCTCTACCTGGTGCAATGTGTATAACGTGCTCTACCTGGTGCAATGTGTATAACGTGCTCTACCTGGTGCAATGTGTATAACGCGCTCTACCTGGTGCAATGTGTATAATGTGCTCTGCCTGGTGCAATGTGTATAACGTGCTCTACCTGGTGCAATGTGTATAACGTGCTCTACCTGGTGCAATGTGTATAATGTGCTCTGCCTGGTGCAATGTGTATAATGTGCTCTGCCTGGTGCAATGTGTATAATGTGCTCTGCCTGGTGCAATGTGTATAATGTGCTCTGCCTGGCGCAATGTGTATAATGTGCTCTGCCTGGTGCAGTGGGTATAACGTGCTCTGCCTGGTGCAATGTGTATAACGTGCTCTGCCTGGTGCAATGTGTATAACGTGCTCTGCCTGGTGCAATGTGTATAACGTGCTCTGCCTGGTGCAATGTGTATAACGTGCTCTGCCTGGTGCAATGTGTATAACGTGCTCTCCCTGGTGCAATGTGTATAACGCGCTCTACCTGGTGCAATGTGTATAATGTGCTCTGCCTGGTGCAATGTGTATAATGTGCTCTGCCTGGTGCAATGTGTATAACGTGCTCTACCTGGTGCAATGTGTATAACGTGCACTACCTGGTGCAATGTGTATAACATGCACTACCTGGCGCAATGTGTATAACATGCTCTACCTGGTGCAATGTGTGGCGCAATGTGTATAACATGCTCTACCTGGCGCAATGTGTATAACATGCTCTACCTGGCGCAATGTGTATAACATGCTCTACCTGATGCAATGTCTGGTGCAATGTGTATAACATACTCTACCTGGTGCAATGTGTATAACGTGCTCTACCTGGTGCAATGTGTACAACGTGCTCTACCTGGTGCAATGTGTATAACGTGCTCTACCTGGTGCAATGTGTATAACGTGCTCTACCTGGTGCAATGTGTATAACATGCTCTACCTGGTGCAATGTGTGGCGCAATGTGTATAACGTGCTCTACCTGGCGCAATGTGTATAACATGCACTACCTGGCGCAATGTGTATAAAATGCTCTACCTGGTGCAATGTGTGGCGCAATGTGTATAACGTGCTCTACCTGGCGCAATGTGTATAACATGCACTACCTGGTGCAATGTGTGGTGCAATGTGTATAACGTGCTCTACCTGGTGCAATGTGTATAACATGCACTACCTGGCGCAATGTGTATAACATGCTCTACCTGGTGCAATGTGTGGCGCAATGTGTATAACATGCTCTACCTGGCGCAATGTGTATAACGTGCTCTACCTGGCGCAATGTGTATAACATGCACTACCTGGTGCAATGTGTGGTGCAATGTGTATAACGTGCTCTACCTGGTGCAATGTGTATAACATGCACTACCTGGCGCAATGTGTATAACATGCACTACCTGGCGCAATGTGTATAACATGCTCTACCTGGTGCAATGTGTGGCGCAATGTGTATAACGTGCTCTACCTGGCGCAATGTGTATAACATGCACTACCTGGTGCAATGTGTGGTGCAATGTGTATAACGTGCTCTACCTGGTGCAATGTGTATAACATGCACTACCTGGCGCAATGTGTATAACATGCTCTACCTGGTGCAATGTGTGGTGCAATATGTATAACATGCTCTACCTGGCGCAATGTGTATAACATGCTCTACCTGATGCAATGTCTGGTGCAATGTGTATAACATACTCTACCTGGTGCAATGTGTATAACGTGCTCTACCTGGTGCAATGTGTACAACGTGCTCTACCTGGTGCAATGTGTATAACGTGCTCGACCTGGTGCAATGTGTATAACATGCTCGACCTGGTGCAATGTGTGGCGCAATGTGTATAACATGCTCTACCTGGTGCAATGTGTGGCGCAATGTGTATAACGTGCTCTACCTGGCGCAATGTGTATAACATGCTCTACCTGGTGCAATGTGTGGTGCAATGTGTATAACGTGCTCTGCCTGGCGCAATGTGTATAACGTGCTCTACCTGGCGCAATGTGTATAACATGCTCTACCTGGTGCAATGTGTGGTGCAATGTGTATAACGTGCTCTGCCTGGCGCAATGTGTATAACGTGCTCTCCTTGGCTCAGTGTGTATAGGAGGTTCTACCTGGTGCAATGTGTATAACATGCTCTACCTGGTGCAATGTGTATAATGTGCTCTGCCTGGTGCAATGTGTATAATGTGCTCTGCCTGGTGCAATGTGTATAATGTGCTCTGCCTGGTGCAATGTGTATAATGTGCTCTGCCTGGTGCAATGTGTATAATGTGCTCTGCCTGGTGCAATGTGTATAACGTGCTCTGCCTGGTGCAATGTGTATAACGTGCTCTACCTGGTGCAATGTGTGGCGCAATGTGTATAACGTGCTCTACCTGGCGCAATGTGTATAACATGCACTACCTGGCGCAATGTGTATAAAATGCTCTACCTGGTGCAATGTGTGGCGCAATGTGTATAACGTGCTCTACCTGGCGCAATGTGTATAACATGCACTACCTGGTGCAATGTGTGGTGCAATGTGTATAACGTGCTCTACCTGGTGCAATGTGTATAACATGCACTACCTGGCGCAATGTGTATAACATGCTCTACCTGGTGCAATGTGTGGTGCAATGTGTATAACATGCTCTACCTGGCGCAATGTGTATAACATGCTCTACCTGATGCAATGTCTGGTGCAATGTGTATAACATACTCTACCTGGTGCAATGTGTATAACGTGCTCTACCTGGTGCAATGTGTACAACGTGCTCTACCTAGTGCAATGTGTATAACGTGCTCTACCTGGTGCAATGTGTATAACATGCTCTACCTGGTGCAATGTGTGGCGCAATGTGTATAACGTGCTCTACCTGGCGCAATGTGTATAACATGCACTACCTGGTGCAATGTGTGGTGCAATGTGTATAACGTGCTCTACCTGGTGCAATGTGTATAACATGCACTACCTGGCGCAATGTGTATAACATGCACTACCTGGCGCAATGTGTATAACATGCACTACCTGGCGCAATGTGTATAACATGCTCTACCTGGTGCAATGTGTGGCGCAATGTGTATAACGTGCTCTACCTGGCGCAATGTGTATAACATGAACTACCTGGTGCAATGTGTGGTGCAATGTGTATAACGTGCTCTACCTGGTGCAATGTGTATAACATGCACTACCTGGCGCAATGTGTATAACATGCTCTACCTGGTGCAATGTGTGGCGCAATGTGTATAACATGCTCTACCTGGCGCAATGTGTATAACATGCTCTACCTGATGCAATGTCTGGTGCAATGTGTATAACATACTCTACCTGGTGCAATGTGTATAACGTGCTCTACCTGGTGCAATGTGTACAACGTGCTCTACCTGGTGCAATGTGTATAACGTGCTCTACCTGGTGCAATGTGTATAACATGATCTACCTGGTGCAATGTGTGGCGCAATGTGTATAACGTGCTCTACCTGGCGCAATGTGTATAACATGCTCTACCTGGTGCAATGTGTGGTGCAATGTGTATAACGTGCTCTGTCTGGCGCAATGTGTATAACGTGCTCTCCTTGGCTCAGTGTGTATAGGAGGTTCTACCTGGTGCAATGTGTATAACATGCTCTACCTGGTGCAATGTGTGCTGCAATGTGTATAACGTGCTCTACCTGGCGCAATGTGTATAACGTGCTCTACCTGGCGCAATGTGTATAACGTGCTCTACCTGGTGCAATGTGTGGCGCAATGTGTATAACATGCTCTACCTGGTGCAATGTGTGGCGCAATGTGTATAACGTGCTCTACCTGGCGCAATGCGTATAACATGCACTACCTGGCGCAATGTGTATAACATGCTCTACCTGGTGCAATGTGTGGCGCAATGTGTATAACATGCTCTACCTGGTGCAATGTGTATAACATGCTCTACCTGGTGCAATGGGTGGTGCAATGTGTATAACGTGCTCTACCTGGTGCAATGTGTAGAACGTGCTCTACCTGGTGCAATGTGTACAACGTGCTCTACCTGGTGCAATGTGTACAACGTGCTCTACCTGGTGCAATGTGTACAACGTGCTCTACCTGGTGCAATGTGTACAACGTGCTCTACCTGGTGCAATGTGTACAACGTGCTCTACCTGGTGCAATGTGTATAACGTGCTCTACCTGGTGCAATGTGTATAACGTGCTCTACCTGGTGCAATGTGTGGCGCAATGTGTATAACATGCTCTACCTGGTGCAATGTGTGGCGCAATGTGTATAACATGCTCTACCTGGTGCAATGTGTGGTGCAATGTGTATAACGTGCTCTACCTGGCGCAATGTGTATAACATGCTCTACCTGGTGCAATGTGTGGTGCAATGTGTATAACGTGCTCTGCCTGGCGCAATGTGTATAACGTGCTCTCCTTGGCTCAGTGTGTATAGGAGGTTCTACCTGGTGCAATGTGTATAACATGCTCTACCTGGTGCAATGTGTGCTGCAATGTGTATAACGTGCTCTACCTGGCGCAATGTGTATAACGTGCTCTACCTGGTGCAATGTGTGGCGCAATGTGTATAACATGCTCTACCTGGTGCAGTGTGTGGCGCAATGTGTATAACGTGCTCTACCTGGTGCAATGTGTATAACGTGCTCTACCTGGCGCAATGAGTATAACATGCTCTACCTGGTGCAATGTGTGGAGAAATGTGTATAACGTGCTCTGCCTGGCGCAATGTGTATAACGTGCTCTCCTTGGCTCAGTGTGTATAGGAGGTTCTACCTGGTGCAATGTGTATAACATGCTCTACCTGGCGCAATGTGTATAACATGCTCTACCTGGTGCAATGTATGGTGCAATGTGTATAACGTGCTCTACCTGGCGCAATGTGTATAACATGCTCTACCTGGTGCAATGTGTGGAGCAATGTGTATAACGTGCTCTACCTGGTGCAATGTGTATAACGTGCTCTCCTTGGCTCAGTGTGTATAGGAGGTTCTACCTGGTGCAATGTGTATAACATGCTCTACTTGGCTCAGTGTGTATAGGAGGTTCTACCTGGTGCAATGTGTATAAGTGGCACTACTGTGTGGAGTATTGTGAATTGGTACTATTATGTGACTACGCCCCTTCCCCACGAAGCCACGCCCCTAAAAATTCCGGCGCGCCTTCGCGCGCACTGTCACGTTTTTGGGTGTGGGTGGGGGAGCACCAATTCTCTTTCTGCCACAAGGTCACTAATATGTCTAGTTACATCTATAGTGCGGGGTGTCCCGTATACTACACAGCCCAGCAGCATCGTCACCCCATCCTCCCCCTTGCACCACTTTTGTAGTGTCCAAATCAAGTTTGTGTTTTTATATTTGAATCATTAATAAGACTAATTAAAACTTTCATTCCAATGGGGCCCAGAAAAGGACAGGTAGGACCCCAATTCTTACCCCACCCAAATCTACCTCTCTCTGCACATGTTACATCTGCCACACCTGCACTGCACATGGTTTTGCCCAACTGCTAACAAATTTACTGCTGCGATCAGGTCTAAATTAGGCCCATAGAGGTAAAAGACAGTGGAGAGTGAAGGGCGATGGGGGAGACACGAGGCCGGTTTGTCACTGACCACAATGTTCCTGAAAATAACAAAACTCCAGATTCATTCAGCCTACAAGGGCCACAGTAGGAGCAGTAAGACCTGGCAAAGTATCGCCTCTGCTGTCACTGAAGGCTGAAGTGGTGCATCAATAAAAGACAGCGCTCAAAGGAAGGTCTATGTGCAATATGAAACAGAAACACTAATGTATGTATGTATGTATGTATGTATGTATGTATGTATGTATGTATGTATGTAGTAGTAGTAGTAGTAGTTTATAAAACAACAACGTAGTGGCACAGTGGAAGCATTGTTGTTTGAAATCTCTAAATTTGTAACATTTATTTGGGGGGAGGGTCAGCCAGTAGGCACAGGGTTAGGCCATGGGAGGGTTAGGGATAGGCATTAGTGGGGGTATTAGGCACTAGCGTGAGGGTTAGTAATTAGTGGGAGAGGTTAGGCTGGAGGAGGGGAGGTTAGGTTTAGTTAGTGGTGGGAGGGTTAGGCACTAGGGGGAGGGTCAGGCACTAGGGGGAGGGGTCAGGCACTAGGGGGAGGATAGGGTTAGGCTGTAGGAGGGGATGTTAGGTTTAGTTAGTGGTGGGAGGGTTAGGGACTAGGGGGAGGGTCAGGCACTAGGGGGAGGATAGGGTTAGGCTGTAGGAGGGGATGTTAGGGTTAGTTAGTGGTGGGAGGGTTAGGGTTAGGCACTATGGGGAGGGTCAGGCACTAGGGGGAGGATAGGGTTAGGCTGTAGGAGGGGATGTTAGGTTTAGTTAGTGGTGGGAGGGTTAGGGACTAGGGGGAGGGTCAGGCACTAGGGGGAGGATAGGGTTAGGCTGTAGGAGGGGATGTTAGGGTTAGTTAGTGGTGGGAGGGTTAGGGTTAGGCACTATGGGGAGGGTCAGGCACTAGGGGGAGGATAGGGTTAGGCTGTAGGAGGGGATGTTAGGGTTAGTAAGGGGGGGTGAGGTTCAGGGTTTAGGCTACAGTAGGGAAGGTTAGGGATAGGCACTAGGGGAGGGCTAGGCTATGGTAGAGTTAGAGTTAAGCACTAGAGGGAAGGTTAGGATTAGGCTACTGGAGGGAGGGATAGAGTTCGGCACTAGGGGGAAGGTTAGGATTAGGCTACAGTAGGGAAGGTTAGGGATAGGCACTAGGGGGAGGGTCAGGCACTAGGGGGAGGATAGGGTTAGGCTGTAGGAGGGGAGGTTAGGTTTAGTTAGTGGTGGGAGGGTTAGGGTTAGGCACTAGGGGGAGGGTCAGGCACTAGGGGGAGGATAGGGTTAGGCTGTAGGAGGGGATGTTAGGGTTAGTAAGGGGGGGTGAGGTTCAGGGTTTAGGCTACAGTAGGGAAGGTTAGGGATAGGCACTAGGGGAGGGCTAGGCTACGGTAGAGTTAGAGTTAAGCACTAGAGGGTAGGTTAGGATTAGGCTACTGGAGGGAGGGATAGAGTTAGGGATAGGCACTACATCTATTCACCTGGCGGTGATCTGCAACCACAACTTTTCCCATCCGTTGGACACTGCAGCCTGCGGGCGGGGAAAACACGGGACAGGCTGGTTTAGCAGGGCACATTTGGTCATTTTTCAATTGGGGAGGGCGTGGCAAGCATGCAAAAGCTGAGGGTACAGGTCCGTTGGTTGTTTCTGCAGACGGTGCCTCAGATAAGTAGCCACGGAAAGAAGTCTTTGCAGACATTTAGCCGTTTGCTTCCTAGAATGAAGAATGCGCGAATATTCCTGTACTCGGAGTGAAAATACACTAATGTGCCAGAAAATACAAACTGTTCCTGCGGTTATACAACATCGATCAAGAATAAACAAGCTATTCAGCTGTAAGTAATTAGCTGCGCTGTAAACTTATTGATTGTCTTCAAATGTATCAATAACTTAAACACTTAAGATGCTGGCATTACTGCAGTATTTCACCTCCAGGAAGATAAACCATAGTAATTCCGTCGGTGACCGCCATAACATTAAAACCACTGACAGGTGAAGGTTTTTTGAATCCCGAATCCAGGTATTGAAAAAATGATCTGAGATTGTCTTCTCTAGTTAGTACCTACCAAAAGTGGTCCAAGGAGGGGCAACAGATCTCAATCCATTCGAGCATCTGTGGGAAGTCCTGGAAAAACAAGTCCGAGCTATGGAGGCACCTTCCGAGGTCTTGTGGAGTCCATGCTTTGACGGGTCAGAGCTGTTTTGGCGGCACGAGTGCGGCCTACACAATATTAGGTGGGTGGTTTTAATGTTGTCCCGACTGCCACTGGATGGTGCCCAATGGAGCACACATGCAGTTGGGGACACACATCTCAGCTCGAAGCCTCCTGAGGTGTGAGCTGAAGAGTCTGCAAACACCGTGGTTTGGGTGGTCAAATGGGAGTCTGAACACCCTTACCTGGACTTTAGATGGGTTTAGCTACTTTGCCCGGCAAAACCTGGTACTAATGGGCGCGAACACGGGGCACTCGGGCCCAACGGTGGTAGTGGTGATGGGAAGGAACAATTGAATAGCTCCAGCGGGCGGCCATTAGATTTGGGTGCCCACAAAACCATTGACAGTTAAAAAAAAATGTATTAAAAAAGTTGTTTGAAGGCTCTTCGATTGTGTCATAAAATCTGCATCTTTGATAACCGCATACTGGGTCTAATTCAGTAAGGATTGCAAATACGGCTAAGTAGCAGAATTTGCAATCCTTGTGCCCAACATGCTGACTGACCCCCCTTGATCAAGCACAAATTACGATTGCACCGTAATTTCTGCTTGATCGCAAAAAAATGGGGTAGCCTCCTGCCGGCGCAGTCTGCGGGTAGCCTCGTGCCGGCTTCTGTGAACCATGGGCGGTTCAGGGTGGAGACTGGGAGGTGATCTAAAGGCATCGCAAAAAGAGGAGGTGCCAGGGGTGGTGTTATGGGAGTGCCGGCGGGAAGGACGGGGGGGGGGCGTATTGGCAGGCAGCCGGGATCTCGTTCGCAGCACCACAGCCGCAGGGACCATGTCTTAAGAAAGTTTCAAAAGAGACTCTGCACCAGGCAGGGGCAGCTCGAGGAGCCGATGTTACAACAGATGGCACATCGATGGTGAAAAGATCGGATTCACCAGCGCACTTGAGCAAAGCTCGGATAAGAAAAGTGGGCATCGCAGGGCTTGCTCAATCCATCACACGGAACGCACAAGGGGCACGCTTACACTGGCATGTGCATATTTTTACACTTGAGAACCCACGAGTAATCGCAGCCGCACATGATCTGCGCACATCTGTCAATCGGGCCATAGCGTGTTGCTACACTAAAGGAACCTGGATTGTGCTAAAGACATTGGGGGTAATTCCAAGTTGATCGCAGCAGGAAATATTTTAGCAGTTGGGCAAAACCATGTGCACTGCAGGGGAGGCAGATGTAACATGTGCAGAAAGAGCTGGATTTGGGTGGGTTATATTATTTCTGTGCAGGGTAAATACTGGCTGCTTTATTTTTACACTGCAAATTAGATTGCAGATTGAACACACCAAACCCAAATCTAACTCTCTCTGCACATGTTATATCTGCCCCCCCTGCAGTGCACATGGTTTTGCGCAACTGCTAAAAAAATTCCTGCTGCGATCAACTTGGAATTACCCCCATAGTACATTGAGGTCCATACTTTCTGTAGGATCAGTTACGGCCGTATGGACTTATGGTGTTTCCACATGCTGTTTGGGAGATCGATACAAGGATCTATACACTATAATGACAACCCGCTAATTAACTGACATCGCTACCGGCAACAAATTCAGCTGATTATATCCATAACACATGCTGTCATTTTTTTCCCACTGGGAATCACCCAATTTATCATTACTTGGGAAGTCTAGTTATTCCTTATATTATTGTACAAGGCCATTTTTACATTCCCGCTGCTGCTCTGGTTTTTAATCTGGATTTTTATTTTTTATTTTATGCAATACAATGTATTTGTTTCGCTTTAGTGCATGAGTGTATAATATACAGTTCTGTATTTTATTTAGACTGGGTGAACGCTAACTAATAAAACTGGGGGTAAAGTTGTGTTAAGATTGGGGTAATTACGCGGCTTTGATGGTTGTGGGAGAATACAGCGGACAAGGACTAATAAGCCGAATGACAACATGGAAACATTTCTGGGGAATAATCGCTGATAGAAGAATATGAGCTCCGAAATGTTTGTTTCCTGTCACAGGGCCTTGTTTCTCCGCTCCATTACCTCTGACAGCATCTGCCAGGAAGCCGAGCTTTGTATGGCTGCACGCAGTACGCCGGCTGGGGCCTAGACACCCTTCGTTGCTGCTTGTTGATGCGTGAAGTATCAGAGAGGATGGGCAAAGTTATCCCAAGCATAATAGATGCTAAACAGGTATAGGCAAGACCAAGCCTAGGATGGCGCTCTGCTTGCAGACAGGTGGGAGAAGCAGGACAGCGCGGAACAGTCTGTAGCTAAAAATCTACCCCGTCATTTCTTACTTTAAATGCCTGATATATCATCGTCTCTCAGTATATATGTAAGAATAGGTATCCTGACTCTAGGTTGACACACATTAGGTCGACACCTATTGTTCCACATTCAGGTCAACACAGGAAATAGGCCGACGCGACCATTTGCAAGGTCGACATGGGGAAAAAAAATGTTTCACTTTTTCATACTTTACAATCCACGTGGACTACAATTAGGAACGGTGCACTAATTGGGGTTCCCTGTCACTTTACGAAGAAAACGTTACCAAAAAAACATTAAAAAACTCATGTCGACCTTTTTCCATGTCGACCTAATGGCTGTGTTGACCCATTTCCTGTGTCCACCTAGTCGACCTAATGTGTGTCGACCTAGACACTGACGACCCCGAGTCTCATACCCATAAGAATATATAAAACAGCAAAAGTTTGCACTGCCGAAATCTCTTCCAACAGAGTTACCGTACATTGCGCTAGCTTAGGTCATGCATTTGCGCTGTTAGAGGCAGGGGAGGTGAAGGGTTCTACTGGATCACTCTTCGCACGCAAGGAAAGTCTTCCATAGGAAAGAGTGCACTTCTGTAGATGGCGTTAGCCGTCAGAGTTAAGGTCAGGAAACACTTAGTTTTCAAGGCTTCATAATAAGCGCAATCGCAACTCCCCCACGCACTATTTTGGCATGATGGTGTGGTCCCATACAGACATTAATGAAGAGGATATCACAGATATTCTTGCGGAATTCAGTGCACAGCACTATGGGGCGCAGAAAACAAATCTCCAAGTTCGGAGCAACAGCAAGGGTGGCATATGGCCGCACATACTCGCAGGAAAAGCCGTCTCGGGGTTACTGTATTGACCCCAATGTCGTTTGCACAGCTGAAAAAGGGCAGGCAGCCGTTTCAAAGCGCATGAATTTACAGCGAAAAATTAACATCTCCTGATTAAGTGAACTTGGCTCAACCGTGCACCAGATTTCATTTTTATTAATTATTATTATTATTATTATTATAATTCAGGGTTGGGGGAAAAAAAAACTGTTAAAAAAAGTGTTGTTGTTTTTTTTAACCAAATTATTTTTTTCATTAATTTTTTAGTGGAAAAAAAACATTGAATCATGTATTAGAAACCTTGATCACGTTTTAATGCTTTCTAACATGAATAATGTTATTAGGCTTTGGGTTGATTTATTTTACATCCATTAATAAAACCAATTTATTACAGCTGATTATTCCTATTACATCTGAATAATAAGAATTTACTTACCGATAATTCTATTTCTCGGAGTCCGTAGTGGATGCTGGGGTTCCTGAAAGGACCATGGGGAATAGCGGCTCCGCAGGAGACAGGGCACAAAAAGTAAAGCTTTAGGATCAGGTGGTGTGCACTGGCTCCTCCCCCTATGACCCTCCTCCAAGCCAGTTAGGTACTGTGCCCGGACGAGCGTACACAATAAGGGAGGAATTTTGAATCCCGGGTAAGACTCATACCAGCCACACCAATCACACCGTACAACTTGTGATCTAAACCCAGTTAACAGTATGATAACAGCGGAGCCTCTGAAAAGATGGCTCACAACAATAATAACCCGATTTTTGTAACTATGTACAAGTATTGCAGATAATCCGCACTTGGGATGGGCGCCCAGCATCCACTACGGACTCCGAGAAATAGAATTATCGGTAAGTAAATTCTTATTTTCTCTATCGTCCTAGTGGATGCTGGGGTTCCTGAAAGGACCATGGGGATTATACCAAAGCTCCCAAACGGGCGGGAGAGTGCGGATGACTCTGCAGCACCGAATGAGAGAACTCCAGGTCCTCTTTTGCCAGGATATCAAATTTGTAGAATTTTACAAACGTGTTCTCCCCTGACCACGTAGCTGCTCGGCAGAGTTGTAATGCCGAGACCTCTCGGGCAGCCGCCCAAGATGAGCCCACCTTCCTTGTGGAATGGGCCTTAACCGATTTAGACTGTGGCAGGCCTGCCTCAGAATGTGCAAGTTGAATTGTGTTACAAATCCAACGAGCAATCGACTGCTTAGAAGCAGGCGCACCCAACTTGTTGGGTGCATACAGTATAAACAGCGAGTCAGATTTTCTGACTCCAGCTGTCCTGGAACATATTTTCAGGGCCCTGACAACTTCTAGCAACTTGGAGTCCTCCAAGTCCCTAGTAGGTGCAAGGCACCACAATAAGCTGGTTCAGGTGAAACACTGACACCACCTTAGGGAGAGAACTGGGGACGAGTCCGCAGCTCTGCCCTGTCCGAATGGACAAACAGATATGGGCTTTTTTGAGAAAAAACCACCAATTTGACACTCGCCTGGTCCAGGCCAGGGCCAAGAGCATGGTCACTTTTTATGTGAGATGCTTCAAATCCACATATTTGACTGGTTTTAAACCAATGTGATTTGAGGAATCCCAGAACTACGTTGATATCCCACAGTGCCACTGGAGGCACAAAAAAGGGGTTTGTATATGCAATACTCCCTTGACAAACTTCTGGACTTCAGGAACTGAAGCCAATTCTTTCTGGAAGAAAATTTACAGGGCCGAATTTGAACCTTAATGGACCCCAATTTGAGGCCCATAGACACTCCTGTTTGCAGGAAATGCAGGAAACGACCGAGTTGAAATTTCTTTGTGGGGCCTTCCTGGCCTCACACCACGCAACATATTTTCGCCACACGTGGTGATAATGTTGTGCGGTCACCTCCTTTCTGGCTTTGACCAGGGTAGGAATGACCTCTTCCGGAATGCCTTTTTTCCCTTAGGATCCGGCTTTCCATCGCCATGCCGACAAACGCAGCTGCGGTAAGTCTTGGAACAGACATGGTACTTGCTGAAGCAAGTCCCTTCTTAGCGGCAGAGGCCATAAGACCTCTGTAAGCATCTCTTGAAGTTCCGGGTACCAAGTCCTTCTTGGCCAATCCGGAGCCATGAGTATAGTTCTTACTCCTCTACGTCTTATAATTCTCAGCACCTTAGGTATGAGAAGCAGAGGAGGGAACACATACACCGACTGGTACACCCACGGTGTTACCAGAACGTCCACATCTATTGCCTGAGGGTCTCTTGACCTGGCGCAATACCTGTCCCGTTTTTTGTTCAGACGGGACGCCATCATGTCCACCTTTGGTATTTCCCAACGGTTTACAATCATGTGGAAAAAACTTCTCAATGAAGTTTCCACTCTCCCGGGTGGAGGTCGTGCTGAGGAAGTCTGCTTCCCAGTTTCCATTCCCGGGATGAAAAACTGCTGACAGTGTTATCACATGATTTTCCGCCCAGCGAAAAATCCTTGCAGTTTCTGCCATTGCCCTCCTGCTTCTTGTGTCGCCCTGTCTGTTTACGTGGGCGACTGCCGTGATGTTTTTCCCACTGGATCAATACCGGCTGACCTTGAAGCAGAGGTCTTGCTAAGCTTAGAGCATTATAAATTTACCCTTAGCTCCAGTATATTTATGTGGAGAAAAGTCTCCATACTTGATCACACTCCCTGGAAATTTTTCCCTTGTGTGACTGCTCCCCAGCCTCTCAGGCTGGGCTCCGTGGTTACCAGCATCCAATCCTGAATGCCGAATCTGCGGCCCTCTAGAAGATGAGCACTCTATAACCACCACAGGAGAGACACCCTTGTCCTTGGATATTGGGTTATCCGCTGATGCATCTGAAGATGCGATCCGGACCATTTGTCCAGCAGATCCCACTGAAAAGTTCTTACGTGAAATCTGCCGAATGGAATTGCTTCGTAGGAAGCCACCATTTTTACCAGGACCCTTGTGCAATGATGCACTGTTTTTAGGAGGTTCCTGACTTGCTCGGATAACTCCCTGGCTTTCTCTTCCGGGAGAAACACCTTTTTCTGGACTGTGTCCAGAATCATCCCTAGGCACAGCAGACGTGTCGTCGGGATCAGCTGCGATTTTGGAATATTTAGAATCCACCCGTGCTGATTATAGCAGTATCCGAGATAGTGCTACTCCGACCTCCAACTGTTCCCTGGACTATGCCCCTATCAGGAGATCGTCCAAGTAAGGGATAATTAAGACGCCTTTTCTTCGAAGAAGAATCATCAATTCGGCCATTACCTTGGTAAAGACCCCGGGGTGCCGTGGACAATCCAAACGGCAGCGTCTGAAACTGATAGTGACAGTTCTGCACCACGAACCTGAGGTACCCTTAGTGAGAAGGGCAAATTTGGGACATAGAGGTAAGCATCCCTGATGTCCCGGGACACTATATAGTCCCCTTCTTCCTGGTTCGTTATCACTGCTCTGAGTGACTTCATCTTAATTTGAACCTTTGTAAGTGTTCAAAAAAAATTTTTTAGAATAAGTCTCACCTAGCCTTCTGGCTTCAGTACCACAATATAGTGTGGAATAATACCCCTTTTCTGTAGTAGGAGGGGTAATTTAATTATCACCTGCTGGGAATACAGCTTGTGAATTTTTTCCCATACTACCTCCTTGTCGGAGGGAGACTTGGTAAAGCAGACTTCAGGAGCCTGCGAAGGGGAAACGTCTCGACATTCCCATCTGTACCCCCGGGATACTACTTGTAGGATCCAGGGGTCCTGTACGGTCTCAGCGCCATGCTGAGAACTTGTCAGACGCGGTGGAACGCTTCTGTTCCTGGGAATGGGCTGCCTGCTGCAGTCTTCTTCCCTTTCCTCTATCCCTGGGCAGATATGATCTTATAGGGACGAGAGGACTGAGGCTGAAAAGACGGTGTCTTTTTTCTGCAGAGATGTGACTTAGGGTAAAAACCGGTGGATTTTCCAGCAGTTGCCGTGACCACCAGGTCCGATGGACCGACCCCAAACAAGTCCTCTTCCTTTATACGGCCATACTGTGCCGTTTGGAATCTGCATCACCTGACCACTGTCGTGTCCATAACATCTTCTGGCAGTTATGGACATCGCGTTTATTCATGATGCCAGAGTGCAAATATCCCTCTGTGCATCTCGCATATATAGAAATGCTCTATAGTCAATAAAATACTGTCCCTGTCAAGGGTATCAATATTTTTAGTCAGGGAATCCGACCAAGCCACCCTAGCTCTGCACATCCAGGCTTAGGCGATCGCTGGCCGCAGTATAACACCAGTATGTGTGTAAATACTTTTTATTATATTTTCCAGCCTTGTCAGCTGGTCCTTGAGGACGGCCCTATCTATAGACGGTACCGCCACTTGTTTTGATAAGCGTGTGAGCGCCTTATCCACCTTAAGGGGTGTTTCCCAACGCGCCCTAACTTCTGGCGGGAAAGGGTATACCGCCCATAATTTTCTATCGGGGGGAACCCACGCATCATCACACACTTTATTTAATTTATCTGATTCAGGAAAAACTATGGTAGTTTTTTCACATCCCACATAATACCCTCTTTTGTGGTACTTGTAGTATCAGAAATACGTAACACCTCCTTCATTGCCTTTAACGTGTGGCCCTAATAAGGAATACGTTTGTTTATTCACCGTCGACACTGGATTCAGTGTCCCTGTCTGTGTCTGTGTCGACCGACTAAAGTAAACGGGCGTTTTAAAACCCTTGACGGTGTTTTTGAGACGTCTGGACCGTACTAATTGTTTGTCGGCCGTCTCATGTCGTCAACCGACTTTGCAGTGTGTTGACATTATCACGTAATTTCCTAAATAAGCCATCCATTCCGGTGTCGACTCCCTAGAGAGTGACATCACCATTACAGGCAATTGCTCCGCCTCCTCACCAACATCGTCCTCCTACCTGTCGACACACACGTACCGACACACAGCACACACACAGGGAATGCTCTGATAGAGGACAGGACCCACTAGCCCTTTGGAGAGACAGAGGGAGAGTTTGCCAGCACACACCAAAAACGCTATAATTATATAGGGACAACCTTATATAAGTGTTTTCCCTTATAGCATCTTAATATATATATATAAGCATATCGCCAAATTAGTGCCCCCCCTCTCTGTTTTAACCCTGTTTCTGTAGTGCAGTGCAGGGGAGAGCCTGGGAGCCTTCCCTCCAGCCTTTCTGTGAGGGAAAATGGCGCTGTGTGCTGAGGAGATAGGCCCCGCCCCTTTTTCGGCGGCCTCGTCTCCCGCTCTTAACGGATTCTGGCAGGGGTTAAATATCTCCATATAGCCTCCGGAGGCTATATGTGAGGTATTTTTAGCCAAAAAAAGTATTCATTTGCCTCCCAGGGCGCCCCCCTCCCAGCGCCCTGCACCCTCAGTGACTGCCGTGTGAAGTGTGCTGAGAGGAAAATGGCGCACAGCTGCAGTGCTGTGCGCTACCTTTAGAAGACTGAGGAGTCTTCTGCCGCCGATTCTGGACCTCTTCTTACTTCAGCATCTGCAAGGGGGCCGGCGGCGTGGCTCCGGTGACCATCCAGGCTGTACCTGTGATCGTCCCTCTGGAGCTGATGTCCAGTAGCCAAGAAGCCAATCCATCCTGCACGCAGGTGAGTTCACTTCTTCTCCCCTAAGTCCCTCGTTGCAGTGATCCTGTTGCCAGCAGGACTCACTGTAAAATAAAAAACCTAAGCTAAACTTTCCTAAGCAGCTCTTTAGGAGAGCCACCTAGATTGCACCCTTCTCGGCCGGGCACAAAAATCTAACTGGCTTGGAGGAGGGTCATAGGGGGAGGAGCCAGTGCACACCACCTGATCCTAAAGCTTTACTTTTTGTGCCCTGTCTCCTGCGGAGCCGCTATTCCCCATGGTCCTTTCAGGAACCCCAGCATCCACTAGGACGATAGAGAAATGTCGATAGACTAAACATATTAATAAATAGTCGCTTGTGACTGATTTTTATAGTAAATCCTGTAAAATATTTTGTTTTTCATTTGTTTTATTTTCTGTCTCCATTCGTACCTTGCAATCTCTTCCATCTGCCGCTCAGGGTGACGGCTTATCATGTGCTTTTCTCTTACTTACACTATCTTACACCATACTCCTTACATGGCGCCTAGCCCTCGGTTTGAGGCACCCAGATGATTATATCAGTGTCATGTCCATTGACGCAGAAATGTTATATACCTTGTACTTGTCCTATATTGTCTTGTACTGTAAGTCACTGTTCTTGCCTTGTTCATTTGTGTATGTACTTTATTAGGCGCTGCGGAACCCTTGTGGCGCCAAATAAAGGATAATAATAATTATTACTGGATAGGTGTATCGCTGGGTACACACTGAGGATAGGTGTATCGCTGGGGACACACTGAGGATAGGTGTATCGCTGGGTACACACTGAGGATAGGTGTATTGCTGGGTACACACTGAGGATAGGTGTATCGCTGGGTACACACTGAGGATAGGTGTATCGCTGGGTACACACTGAGGATAGGTGTATCGCTGGGTACACACTGAGGATAGGTGTATCGCTGGGTACACACTGAGGATAGGTGTATCGCTGGGTACACACTGAGGATAGGTGTATCGCTGGGTACACACTGAGGATAGGTGTATCGCTGGGTACACACTGAGGATAGGTGTATCGCTGGGTACACACTGAGGATAGGTGTATCGCTGGGTACACACTGAGGATAGGTGTATCGCTGGGTACACACTGAGGATAGGTGTATCGCTGGGTACACACTGAGGATAGGTGTATCGCTGGGTACACACTGAGGATAGGTGTATCGCTGGGTACACACTGAGGATAGGTGTATCGCTGGGTACACACTGAGGATAGGTGTATCGCTGGGTACACACTGAGGATAGGTGTATCGCTGGGTACACACTGAGGATAGGCGTATCGCTGGTTACACACTGAGGATAGGTGTATCGCTGGGTACACACTGAGGATAGGTGTATCGCTGGGTACACACTGAGGATAGGTGTATCGCTGGGTACACACTGAGGATAGGTGTATCGCTGGGTACACACTGAAGATAAATGTATCGCTGGGTACACACTGAGGATAAATGTATCGCTGGGTACACACTGAGGATAAATGTATCGCTGGGTACACACTGAGGATAGGTGTATTGCTGGGTACACACTGAGGATAAATGTATTGCTGGGTACACACTGAGGATAGGTGTATTGCTGGGTACACACTGAGGATAGGTGTATCGCTGGGTACACACTGAGGATAGGTGTATCGCTGGGTACACACTGAGGATAGGTGTATTGCTGGGTACACACTGAGGATAAATGTATTGCTGGGTACACACTGAGGATAGGTGTATCGCTGGGTACACACTGAGGATAGGTGTATCGCTGGGTACACACTGAGGATAAATGTATTGCTGGGTACACACTGAGGATAGGTGTATCGCTGGGTACACACTGAGGATAGGTGTATCGCTGGGTACACACTGAGGATAGGTGTATTGCTGGGTACACACTGAAGATAGGTGTATTAGCTGGGTACACACTGAGGATAGGTGTATCGCTGGGTACACACTGAGGATAGGTGTATCGCTGGGGACACACTGAGGATAAATGTATTGCTGGGTACACACTGAGGATAGGTGTATTGCTGGGTACACACTGAGGATAGGTGTATCGCTGGGTACACACTGAGGATAGGTGTATTGCTGGGTACACACTGAGGATAGGTGTATCGCTGGGTACACACTGAGGATAGGTGTATCGCTGGGTACACACTGAGGATAAATGTATCGCTGGGTACACACTGAGGATAGGTGTATCGCTGGGTACACACTGAGGATAGGTGTATCGCTGGGTACACACTGAGGATAAATGTATCGCTGGGTACACACTGAGGATAGGTGTATCGCTGGGTACACACTGAGGATAGGTGTATCGCTGGGTACACACTGAGGATAAATGTATCGCTGGGTACACACTGAGGATAGGTGTATCGCTGGGTACACACTGAGGATAGGTGTATTGCTGGGTACACACTGAGGATAGGTGTATCGCTGGGTACACACTGAGGATAGGTGTATCGCTGGGTACACACTGAGGATAGGTGTATCGCTGGGTACACACTGAGGATAGGTGTATCGCTGGGTACACACTGAGGATAGGTGTATTGCTGGGTACACACTGAGGATAGGTGTATTGCTGGGTACACACTGAGGATAGGTGTATCGCTGGGTACACACTGAGGATAGGTGTATCGCTGGGTACACACTGAGGATAGGTGTATTGCTGGGTACACACTGAGGATAGGTGTATCGCTGGGTACACACTGAGGATAGGTGTATCGCTGGGTACACACTGAGGATAGGTGTATCGCTGGGTACACACTGAGGATAGGTGTATCGCTGGGTACACACTGAGGATAGGTGTATCGCTGGGTACACACTGAGGATAGGTGTATCGCTGGGTACACACTGAGGATAGGTGTATCGCTGGGTACACACTGAGGATAGGTGTATCGCTGGGTACACACTGAGGATAGGTGTATTGCTGGGTACACACTGAGGATAGGTGTATCGCTGGGTACACACTGAGGATAGGTGTATTGCTGGGTACACACTGAGGATAGGTGTATCGCTGGGTACACACTGAGGATAGGTGTATCGCTGGGTACACACTGAGGATAGGTGTATCGCTGGGTACACACTGAGGATAGGTGTATCGCTGGGTACACACTGAGGATAGGTGTATTGCTGGGTACACACTGAGGATAGGTGTATTGCTGGGTACACACTGAGGATAGGTGTATCGCTGGGTACACACTGAGGATAGGTGTATTGCTGGGTACACACTGAGGATAGGTGTATCGCTGGGTACACACTGAGGATAGGTGTATCGCTGGGTACACACTGAGGATAGGCGTATCGCTGGGTACACACTGAGGATAGGTGTATCGCTGGGTACACACTGAGGATAGGTGTATCGCTGGGTACACACTGGCAGTACCCACCTTATGACAACACATCTGTGCCTGTTAATAGGACTGGAATACAAAAGTTCTACAAAAGACTTAGGGATAGATGATGTAACTCGGTAGTCTATAAGTATTTGCTACACATAAATGCAATCACTGTGCCAAATGTCAATTCGTTAGTGCAGTGGTTCACAAACCTCAAGGCACGCTAGCAGTCCAGGTTTTAAGGATATCCATGCTTAACCACAGGTGACTTATACCCCTTTCAGACACAGCCAAAAAATCTGTGAATTTGCCGGGGCCGGGGGTTACACCTGGGTTGCAGCTGTGTATTTGCCGGGGCGTATGTCTGATAGAGGTATTAATTAGTGCCTCAGCCAGTTTATTACATCTGTGCACAAGCATGGATATCCTTGAAACCTGGACTGTTAGGGTGCCCTCGGGACAGAGCTTCGGAAACCCTGCGCTAGTGTATTACTGTAACTCGTAGTCAATGGTCCGAAACAAAATTAATGCTTAAAAAAAAATACATATAAAGTGTTTAGTAATGCGTCAGGTATTTGGACGGCATTAGCGGGGTTAAGACTTTGGTTAAATCACCAAAGAGTCCGAGTAAACATGAGGATTCTGGAGAGAACAAGCGCACTCCCCACCCAATACTGGAAACCAGACATTTGCTGCAAAAACCTTTCCAATAGCATATTCCGGTGTTTATTCTGCAGCAATTCCCATGTGCAGCAACGCTGAGTGCAACCGCCGGCGGTGAAGCAGTTACCGGCATGATGCATGCAGTCAGACAGAGCAGATCTCCAGGGAGGCGATCTGTCACTGCAGACAGAGGTGCATGGAGACAGAAGACCATCCTTCCACCGCGCAGCAGCCCTTCAATGTGATTCTGCACTTTTCCTCTACGATGAGATCATCAGCAGAGAGTTAACCTTTAAACGGCTGCACAGCATACATGTTACACTGACAGGACAAAGGGAACGTTGTGTCTGCTGCCTGACGCTCACCTGCCAAGTATACACATCCGCCAGCCGCTGGCGCAGCGTCATACAGGGCACCGACAATACAAACAATCTCTAAATCTGCAGATATGTATATATATATATATATATATATATATATATATATATATATATATATACACATATATATATATTTCTGTTGTGTCTATTACACTGCATGTCTATATATATATATATATATATATATATATATAATATATATATATATATCTGTATCTATCTCTCTCTCTCTATATTGTCATAGGGATGCATTTGGTGGAGAAGTACACAGAGCAGGCTATGCATCACATCTGATTGGCATAATGCCATGTATACATGGATGATGACTACATACATGGATAATGACTACATACCTGTGCAGGCATGTCTGTGCAGCAAGCCAGCCACAGCCCAGGGGCATGGTCACACTGTTACTCCCTCCATCCCCAGCACTTTGCCATGGATGTCCTATTCATTCTGCTCTGCTTCCCTGTTTACACTCTGCCAACCTGGTCCTGCAATCTTCTCTGTCCCCTGTGCAACAAGGGAGCTAAAAATAGTTCCACACAGCCTGAAGGTTACTTTCCATTCTCAAGATGTGTGTACAGGGATATCCACACCCAGCTCTGTCATTGCTCACTGTATACTATTTTATTAGATAGATAGATAGATAGATAGATAGATAGATAGATAGATAGATAGATAGATAGATAGATAGATAGATAGATAGATAGATTAACAGTGCCTACCCGTCACTGCAGAGAGATTATTAATTTTATTCAATTATACATTTTTTTTTTCCATTTAATTGTGTTTATAGTTCACTCGTCTGCCCTACTATCTCCTGGCTATTTGTATGAGTAATATGTATTTTAGCAATGGACTACCGTTGAAAGATAAACACACGTGTCTTAACGAAAGTGCGAGGATGTCGCAATATGAACATCATTACATAGAAACAAAGGGGGTCATTCTGACCTGATTGCACGCTGCCGATCATCGCAGCGATCAGGTCAGAAGTGCACA
The DNA here is from genome assembly GCF_028390025.1 of Pseudophryne corroboree. NCBI lineage: Eukaryota > Metazoa > Chordata > Amphibia > Anura > Myobatrachidae > Pseudophryne > Pseudophryne corroboree. The sequence goes on along the minus strand of NC_086450.1, from coordinate 10,014,234 downwards.
TGTGCCGGCGCATGCCAATCAGCCGACGGCTGTCGTAGCCCAGCGATGGCCTCGGACTAATTGAAAGGCATAGGTGGTCACTGGGCGTGAGGGGGCGGCACGGCGGCGTTTGCCCACTGCTTTGTGGTCACGTGAGGGGGTCGGGCCGCAGCGGCTGCATGGCATCACAGCGATGAGTAGCTCCCGGCCAGCACACAGGAGCTGCGCTATTAGCGAGTTACTCTTCAAGTACAAATGCATAGCCGCTGTGCAATACTTTTGTACTTGTGCAGGAGGGGGGGGGCGGCCTGACATGCGGGGCGGGATAGCCCAGTGCTGGGCGTCCCCCCGCATGTCAGTGTGGATGATCGTAGCTGTGATAAATTTAGCACAGCTACAATCAGGTCTGAATCACCGCCATAGGAACATAGAATTTGACGGCAGGTAAGAACCACTTGGCCCATCTAGGGTGCCCCCCCCCCCCCCCTTTTTTTTTTATATATTTTTATCTCAAACCTTATTTGGATATCCTTATGTCTATTCCATGCATGTTTATATTGCTCTATTGACTTAGGGGGCCCGCACACGGTGCTATTGTCGCATGCTAATTGAACTTTTTAGTTCAAATAGCATTGCATCTAGTTCAAATAGCACCGTGTGTATTGAATACTTACCTACTCTCCCGGAAGCTGCGAGAGGCTCCCGTTTTTTGAGGGTAGCCCCCCGCACCCCCGGAAGAGTAGGGAGGTCTCCCACATCCTACTCAAACCCTAGTGATGCGGGCAGGATGGAGAGATAATCTTCTGTATTCGCGGGTCCGTCGGGTGGAGAAGAGGTTAAAATGACGCAAATCGCTGTCACATCATGTCACAGTCCGGCCCCGCCCCCGAAGACCCCTGCAGCGTCTCCTCTCCGGGCTTCTTCCTAATGTAGACAAGTATGGTGTATTGTCTCTTGCGATGCAGTGCGCGCTCCCGTCTAGGTTATATCTCAAGGCAAAATAGTATGTGCAGGCAGGTATTTTTGCTCGTTACAGTTTGTCGCAGCGATCGGGTCGGAACTGCGCATGCGCCGGTGCCACAGTGCACCGGCGCATGGCAGCTTTCGTTGCCTAGCGATCGCCTCTGAGACAGAGATGCGCACCTGAAATTAGGGTGTGTGGCCTCATGGCTAGGGAGCATGGTCTCGTGGAAAGTGATGCGGTTGGGGCCACGCCCCCATTTTTGCTGCCGTGGGGGCACAACCAGCGCTCTATTAACTGCTGCTAATGGTTCCAGAATAGAATAGATGCAGAGCAGCGGGTGAGAGAGGTCTCCCAACTGCCCCATGGCGGGACACTGCAACTCGCGGGCAGGACAATGGGACAGTCCCAGAATAACGGGACAGAAAATCAGGACACTTGGGAGTTTTGGCATAAGTAGCCTTCTTTCTCTGTGCCTGTGCGACCGTAAGTGTGTGGTGGTAGTGACGCTGTAACAATGTCAGGGCCTTGCAGGCGACAGGGAAGTGGTATGTTTCCTCAGCACACTGCACACCACCACACTGACTAGCGCCCCCTCCCACATACCGGCGTTTGTCTTTGCACACTGCGTTTCTGCACTTCAATAAAATAAAAATATTATAATGTGCCCCATTACCTGTGTGCGGGGGCGGATTGGGATGGAAAACCAGCCCAGTCATTTTTTTAATGGAAGCAGGACTAATGGGGGTGCGGTCTGATGAGGGGGTGTGGTCTGTTGAGGTGGGTGGGATCCCTCCTCATAGGGTCTGAACGTAATTGCGTCCTTCCGTGCATCTTTTGCTGCAGTTGTGTCTGAGACCAGGGGCGGATTGGGAACTAACAGTGGCCCTGTAACATTGTGTAGAAGTGGCCCGACATGGGCAGCACAAGAGGTATAACATAGCTTGTATCCATGGCGGCATCACTGCATGGCATGGTTGCTGTACTGCAGAGATGGAATAACAGAATGAATGGGTACAATGCAGTGTACTGAGGGGTCTATTAATGAAGCAGTGAATAGGGTGGAGAAGTAAGCCAATGGAGAAGTTGCCTATAGCAACCTGTCAACATTGAAGTAACCATTATAATTTGCATACTATATAACTGTATGGAGCAGCTGATTGGTTGCCATGGGCAACTTCTCCACAGGCTCACTTCTCCACTCTTTTCACTGCTTCATGAACAGTGCGGTGAACTGCCTGTCATATGGGGGAGGGGGCACATGACAACACACAAAGCAGGCCCCACAGACACTTCGGCCTACCAGGAATCTTCCTGAAACAATGCAGATGTGTCCGGACTGTTTGTGGGGCTGGCGGCGGTGGCTGCTTGACGTCACACACAGCTGCTGCGGCCAAAAACATGTCCGGTAGCTGCTGGCCTTAGCAGCTAGGCTGGGTAGGCAGGGAGCTACTCGGCAGTTGCGAATGCCTCACTGCTGTGCAATGCTTTTGCATGTCTGGGGGGGAGCGAGCAGGACCCAGCATGTGGGGCAGACTAACCCTGTGCTGGGCGTCCCCCCGCATATCAGATATTTTGATCGTAGATGTGCGTTTTTCTTTTCTAGGGATGAGCGGTTTCAGTTCTCTGAGAACAACCCCCCCCCCCCCCCCCCCCCCCGAACTTTGAGATCCGAGCCCGGATGAGAGTCAGGCCCAATTTTTCGCACCTAACTCAGATCCAAAAATGAGGCAAAACATAATTATCCCGCTGTCGGATCTCGCGGGTTTTGGATTCTATGTATAGTCTTGTTGATCGTCGCCATCGTCACTCCGGACTTGGAGAGTGTACAGTAAGGACGTGTCCCTTCTGTGCTGTATTCTGTGCTGTAATCGGATAGGCAGGTTAGGGAAGGGGGGCAGGAGAGAGCAGAGGGGTTGCAGGAGAGGTGACTGTCAAGATGTTAGGACTCTGCATAGTAGACGCTGCATATAGCATACTGTGGCTGTGTATAGGACCAGGTGTTGTTCGCTGTCTATAAGGGGCTGTGTACTGCCGTACACTACTGCCATATATCATCTGTGTGTGATCCAAAGCCGAAAATATTTGTCTGCTGTATCTGAAAGGGGTCCTTTCAGAGGCTCCGCCTCAGTGTAAAATGTAAATAAAAAATGCTAAAAACAAAAATTATAATTATAAAAAAAAGTATCTATTTTTTTGTTTGCGCTGTACCCCAGTGTACTATACAATTTTTATTTTATTTTCATAAATACTTTTTTCATAAATACTGTAACACTGCCGGTCAGAACGCAGTATATTATTCCCTACTCATAAACGCATTGTTCAACGCTGTCGGTATAGTCAACCGCAGTGTGTAATTATTATATATATATTTCTGATTAATTTGTGCGACACTGTAACTACCGGTATGTGATATAAAAAAATAATTCTACATATTTTTGACTAATTTGAGCGACACTGTAAACGCAGTGTGTGATATAAAAATAATATATATATATTGATTTAAATTAATATTTTGTGCTGTGTCATCCCAGTATACATCTAGGGACTGCAGCTGCTCCGTCCATCTAGGGGTGTTCTGTTAGTCCACCCAAAATAAAAGACATCTTTTTTTCTATATTTTTTGCTTTATCCTCCCAGAATACATCCAGGCGTGCTCCGCCATTTCAGGGTGTGGTGTCCGTAGCTCATATTCTTATGTTATAACTTATTGTCCTATTTTCATAACTATTGTTATCACCACATTGTAATTAATTCAAATTAATTTTATTAATAATAATCTCCTATATATTAGCCCAGATCTGTGACTTTGTGATTCATTTGCTAACCACAGTGCTGGGCGGAGTCAAGTCACAGATCTGCCCTAAGATATAGGAGATATAGGAGAGTAGGAAAATACATGGGAGAGGAGGATATATCGATAATAGCTGAATACTAGGCAAAATAGATATAATTTTAGTGAGTGAGTGCAGGAGATTGTGCGGAGACAGCAGCAGCGCCAGCTGAGCAGGTGAAAGCTCCGTCCAAATCCCGCCCCTCCCCCCGCCAACCATTGGACAGTTGGTGGAAGGCCGCGCTGTGATTGGCCATTCCTGCAGCTAGCAGTGAAATGATTGACACCTGCTGGGTCCCTGCTTACACAGCAAGACGCTGCCAGACACTACGCCGCCAAGCACCTGACACAGATCCACTCCCGGCCTCACCCCCCCCCCCGTCCCCGCTCCCGCTGTATGAAGGACGGCTGAGCACAGATTGAGGCCGCCTCCCACCGCTGCAGCTGCGGCCACCGCTCCTCCCTGAATCCCCTCTCACTGTCAGCCACCGGAGGCGCACCCACTGTCACTGGGCAGCACGCTCCCTCTCATTACCTGCTTCAGACTAGCCACGACCCCGTCTCTGAGCCCCTGCCGCCGTTACCCGGACAGCAGGAGCAGCACCAGCAGCAAGTAAGCAGCAAGCAACTACTGTTGCTCCAGGAGATTGTGTGTGTGCTGTCTGTGGTATAGTACGTGCATGGGGTTTGTGGACAGTGTCTCGTGTGAATGGTTGGCTGCATATACAGTGCCCCTCCCCCACCCACACCACCACCGCACCCGCCCCTCCACCACCCACAGGAACCTCGCACCCGCCCCTACACCACCCACAGAGCCCCTGGACCCCCTCCCCCATCCGCAAAACCCCCGCACCCGCCCCTCCTCCACCTGCGTCGCCTCCTGGCCCCCTACCCCACCCGTGACACCCACACACCCGCCCCTTTACCCTCCGCAGCGCCTCTGAACCTGCACCCCCCTACCTGCCCCTCCACCACCTGCAGCGCCTTTAGACCCTCTACTCCACCCGCCCCTTCCTCACCCAAAGCACCTCCGGAACCCCTCCCCCATCCACCACAGCCCCGCACTTGCCCCTCCCACACACACGTCACGTCCATACCTACCCCACCTGCAGCCCCTCCGGACCCCTTCCCCCATTTGCCGCCCCCACACCCCTGACCCTGTCCCAACCGTAGCACCTCCCCACCCCCTCCCCCATCTGCGCATCCTCACCCCCCCCCCCCCATACGCACCTCCCCCAACCATAGCACCTCCAGGCACCCTCCCCATCCGTGATATCCCCTCACCCGTCCCTCCCCCACCCACAAAACCTCCGCAACCGCCCCTCCCCCACCCACGGCACCCCCTCCCCATCCACGTCTCCCCTGTACCTGCCACTCCCCCAACCACAGCACCTATAAGGGTGACTTATCGTGCGCTGTTCACACCGTCACAACGGACTACAGCCCCTTAACCATCGCACGCCCTTTGTCCATGCAATATTTCACCACTCACTAAATTATGCATGGCGCAAATACTCCATATAATAAAAATGTTTGGGCGTGCAAGGGTTAAGGGGGCGTAGCCCCTACCGACGGTGTGTGAAGAGCGCCCGTAGGGCGCGATGAATCACCTAGTCATTATAAATTAGATACATTTAAATTAAATGAATATAAATAAACTCTCTACACTCATATAGTGAACTTTCTGCATATCGAAGATATCTTGGAGGAAATTTAGAATTTGATTCTAAATAAATAAAATAAAATAAATGTAATTAAAATAATTTTAAATTTAAATAAATTAAATAAATGAAATCTAAAAAAAAATATTTTTATTCTTCTTTGCCCTTATCATCTTTTTGTGAACTGAAATATTGAACCTTGCCTAATGCGTCTTTATTTTATACATTTTTTTAAAATATTTTGCTCTCCCTGTATATACATCAAATGGTTGCTGCTGCCCCGTCCAGCTGCCTTAGTGCAACCTTTTGGCCTAAACTGGTTAAAAACAATATTGTGAGCTGTGAGGTGTTCAGAATAGTCTGAAAATGAGTGGAAATTAATGTTATTGAGGTTAATAATACTGTAGGAACAAAAACACCCCCCAAATTCTGTTATTTCTCTTACGTCCTGGAGGATACTGGGGATCCATTTAGTACCATGGGGTATAGACGGGTCCACTAGGAGCCATGGGCATTTTAAGAATTTGATAGAGTGGGCTGGCCCCTCCCTCTATGCTCCTCCAACCAGACTCAGTTTAGAAAATGTGCCCGGAAGAGCCGGTCACGCTTATGGAAGCTCCTGAAGAGTTTTCTACATTTAAGTTTCTGTTTGTTTTATGCAGGCAGGACAGGATAGCACCAGCCTGCCTTCTTTGTGGGACTTAGGGGGAGAACGGCCCAACCTCTTGAAGGGTTAATGGTCCTGTTCCCTGCTGACAGGACACTAGCTCCTGAGGGAACTATTCGCAAGCCCCACCACAGCGAGCATACATTCCCGCAGCACGCCGCAACCACTAACAGAGCCAGAAGAGTGAAGAGTGGTGAGTACTAAACCGGCATCCCGGTTAGCTGGTCGCCGGCCATTATGGCGGCATGGGGGGACGGAGACGCACAGCTTCTAACCGCGGCGGACTGCGTCTCCAGACTCAGTACACAGTGCAGACGCACAACTTCTGAGGGGGCTAACTGAGTCTCAGTACACTGTACACAGGGGTGGTCTTCAAGTTGACGACTGTCAGGATCCCGGTGCACAGTATACCGGTGCCGGAATCCCGACAGCCGGCATACCAACAGGTATTCTCCCTTGTGGGGTCCACGAGCGCAGCGAGCCCGCAAGGGGCTCATTTGTGCTCGCCACGCTGTCGGTATGCCGGCGGACGGGCTCCCGGCTCCGGTATGCTGGTCGCCGGGAGCCCGGCCGCCGGCATACCATACTACACTCATACACAGTACCCACACTGGCATAAACAGCCTTAAAATGGTTTTCTCTCCATTTTAAGCACCAGATTACCTCAGCCAGTATAAAAAAGCGGGAAGACGGTGCGCCATTGAGGGGGCCGGGCTTCACTGTGAGAGGATCCAGCAACTCACCAACGCCATTTTCCCTCTGCAGTGGACACAGACGCTGACTGACAAGGACGCGCAGCTCCTCCGGAGTGACTCCAGATTACCTCAGCGGTACCAGGGGCTCATAGCAGGGGAGAGCGATTATTAGTGTACTAAATCCCCAATCTGGGTACTTAGTCTGCGACCCGGCTAAGCTTGGCATTAGTGATAAGGTCGCGGTGTGCTGGCTCCATAATATCTCTGTGTTTCCCTGGAAGGGCTCTTTGTGGGTTAATTGTGCTCTTAACCTTTTCCTGTGTGTGTGTGTGAATGTGTGTGTGCTGTCACATTTACAATACGTCAGGCAAAGAGTGTGTTACTTGTACGGCAGAATGTTCCTCTTCCCCAGGGGGCTCACTACTGTGTACTCAGTGTAGTACACCTTCCCAGGCTAGCGGGGCTGAGCCAGCATGGCTGGATTCTATTAAAGGAATGATCTTCAATATTTCTACTAAATTGCCCCCGCAATGAGACAGAGACGCAATACTTAAGACAGTCTGTGGATGAGTTTTTGAATAGAGACTCAGTCCCCAAACCAGCGTCTCAGACCCCTACCATTTGTCTGCAAAAATGTACTCTATCCCATATCCTGCAGTCTGACTCGGATGATCAAGGGTCAGACATGGAGGAGGTGGAGGTGGATTTAGAGAGAGGTCGGGGTGCTGCTATGTCACAGGGAATAGAGGCTCTTATAGAAGCTATCAGAAACGTTCTACAGATTCCTGATAAGATGACAGAGGAGTCTGAGGAATCTTATTTTAATATAAAAGAGAAGTCCTCAGTCACATTTCCTGTATCAAAGGAACTGAATACCCTGTTTAAAGAACTGTGGGTTAATCCTGATAGGAAATTTCAGATCCCTAAAAGGTTACTCTCATCCTTTCCTTTTCCTCCTGAGGATAGGAAAAAATTGGAAAATCCACCGATAGTGGATGCATCAGTATCCAGGCTGTCACGGAAAACAGTGTTGCCTGTCCCTGGTGCAGCCTCCCTGAAAGACACCACTGATCGTAGAATTGAGACCACACTCAAATCCTAGTAAACAACTGCTACTATTGCATGTGCGTGGATCACTAAAGCCATTGCTAAATGGTCAGGTAACCTAATTGAGGGGTTGGATTCCTTATCTAGGGGGGAGATTGTTTTACTCCTGCAACATATACAGGATTCTGCAAACTTTATGGTGGAAGCCATAAAAGATGTAAGTTTGCTTAATGCTCGCACCACTGGTATGGCAGTGTCAGCACGCAGGGGCTTATGACTACGCTAGTAGACTGCGGATGCGGACTCCAGGAAAGGCGTGGAAGGCCTTATTTGGAGATAAACTACACAAATGGATCTCCAAAGCTACTGTGGGTAAGTCCAGGTATCTTCCTTCTGCAGCTCCCCCAGCCAGGAACGCCTACTCACGACCTAACCTACAGTCCTTTCGGACTGCCAAGTTTAAGGGCAAAACCAGAGGTTCTTCTACAGCCACCAGAGGCGCAAGAGGTAAACCACGCAAACCAGCAGCTGCCGGTTCTCAGGAACAGAGCTCTAGCTCTGCTTCCTCAATGCCTTCAGCATGACGGTGGACCGCGATGCCTGGAAGACTGGCAGGTGGGAGCCCGACTAAAGTTTTTCAGTCACATCTGGATAACATCATGCCAGGATCCCTGGGTCATAATAGTTCTTATTTCCCAGGGCTACAGACTGGAGTTTCAGGAGCTCCCACCTCACAGATTCTTCAAATCAGGCTTACCAGCTTCACAAGAGGCAAGTATAACCTTACAGGATGCCATTCAAAAACTGGTACAGACTCAGGTCATTGTTCCAATTCCACCTCATCTCCAAAACAAGGGATATTATTTCAACTTGTTTATAGTATCAAAACCGGACGGTTCGGTAAGGCCGATTTTAAATCTAAAATCGTTGAACCCGTCCTTACGAGTGTTCAAATTCAAGATGGAGTCTCTGAGAGCGGTGATCTCAGGTCTGGAGGAGGGGGAATTCTTAGTGTCTTTGGATATCAAGGATGCATACCTTCACATTTCGATCTGGCCGCCTAATCAGGCTTATCTACGGTTTGCACTGCAGTATTGTCACTACCAGTTCCAGGCCCTGCCATTTGGTTTCTCCACAGCACCGAGGGTGTTCACCAAGGTGATGGCAGAGATGATGTTTCTCCTTCGCAAGCAGGGAGTGAACGTAATTCCATACCTGGACGATCTTCTGATAAAGGCACCGTCCAGGGAAAGGTTGTTGGACAGCATTGGTCTCACATTCAAACTACTCCTGGATCACGGGTGGATTCTAAATCTTCCGAAATCTCAATTAGAGCCAACTCGGAGGCTCCCATTTCTGGGAATGATAATGGACACAGAGTCGCAGAAGGTTTTTTTTTCCGTTGGAAAAGGCATTGGTAATCCAGTCGATGATTCGGGATGTCCTGAAGCCAACCCGGATATTGGTGCATCTATGCATTCGCCTTCTGGGGTAAAATGGTGGCTCTTATGAGGCTCTTCAGTATGGCAGGATTCATGCAAGACCCTTTCAGCTCAATTTGTTGGACAAATGGTCCGGATCACATCTTCATATGCACCAGAGGATCCTTCTGTCGCCAAAGGCCAGGATCTCCCTTCTGTGGTGGCTACAGACTTCTCACCTAATCGAGGGCTGACGGTTCAGGATTCAGAATTGGATTATGCTAAACACAGACGCAAGCCTCAGAGGTTGGGGAGCAGTCACCCCGGGGGGTGCAGTTTCAAGGAAGATGGTCAAGTCAGGAAGTTGTCCTTCCAATCAACATTCTGGAACTCAGGGTTATATACAATGCCCTTCTGCAGGCCTCATATCTTCTTCAAGATCGGGCCATTCAGGTTCAATCGGACAGTGTGATGGCAGTGACGTACATAAACTGACAGGGCGGAACGAAAACCAGAGCAGCAATGTCAGAGGTGTCAAGAATTCTCCTCTGGGCAGAAAAACACGCTGTGGCATTGTCGACGGTCTTCATTCCGGGAGTAGACAACTGGGAAACAGACTTCCTCAGCAGACATGACCTGCACCCGGGGGAGTGGGGCCTTCACCCGGAGGTGTTCAGGTGCTTGCTACGTCGATGGGGATGTCCACAAATCGACATGATGGCCTCTCGTCTCAACAAGAAGCTCAAGCGGTATTGTTCCAGGTCGAGAGACCCACAGGCAGTGGCAGTGGACGCTCTGACGATTCCATGGGTCTGTCAGATGGTGTACGTGTGTTATGCACACCAGTGCCTGCAGGAATGTACTGGTGTCTGAACGGAGAGGGATGCAAAACAAATGAACTCACAGACAGACTGGGGAATATGACATTACGTACACAGAAGGTGATAGGGTAACAAAATAAACACAAAGTGAACAGAGAAGCCCAGAGGCTAAGAAACTGGGTGTCTCCCTAGTATTAGGAGTGCTCAGATGGAAAGAAGCAAGATGTTGTGTTTTAATACGTAGAGAACCCGAAATGCTGTTGCTAAGGGCAACAGCAAAACCCTAAAGGGTTACCAACGGATGTGGCAGTAAACTCCTTGGTCAGAGATGGTATAATAGACACAAGGAGAGTCTCCACAATCCTAGTCCTCACTTGCAGTGCACTGGTTCAGCTTACTGCCACTAAACTGACACCAGAACACCTTGCACAGTGAGAAAGGATTTTGGCAGGCAAGTCTGAGAATACAGCCGCAAACTTGCTAAGTTCACAGAGTAGCAAAAGAACCCCAGCAAGTTAAACGACTGACTCCAGTCTTACTGCTAGGTCTGGATTGGCAGAGTGTAGTACCAAATCCCAAGGCCTATTTGCAGTAAGCAACAAACAAATACAAAGCTACACAGTACTGGCTAACTTTCAGGAACTGACTAACCAACAAAGATTCAGCAGCATTTGCTTAACCTGAGAAGAGGCCTTATATAGCAGGTGCTGTCCACGCCCCACTCAGACCTCACAGACTGTGAGCACAAAAACCAGCACCGGATCCCCTGCCGTGCACAAAGCCTGTAACCACTGCACAGCAAAAGACCCGAACCGGAGTATCAGCTGCGCTCAGGCCACTCCGCTAGCACTTGTCTCCCGGTTGCCATGACGACGTGGCAGCACAGGGCAGGAGACCCTTACAGTACCCCCCCTCTGACGAGGGGTCAAAGAACCCCTACCACCGGGTTTATCGGGGAACTGCGAGAAGAAAGAGCGTATCAGTCTGGGGGCATGAAGATCACAACTGCGCACCCACGACCGCTCCTCCGGGCCATACCCCTTCCAGTGCACCAAAAATGACAGCCGACCCCGAACCATCTTGGAGTCAAGAATCCTTTCAACAACAAACTCCCTCTGGCCACGTATCAGAAGAGGAGAAGGTCTTCCACTGGAAGAAGGATTACTAATCGCCCGTTTTAAAAGGGAACAATGAAATGTTTTATTGATACCCAAAGAACGGGGCAGATCTAACTGAAATGCCACCGGATTGATAACCCTAGTGATCTTATAAGGGCCGATGAACCGGGGGCCTAACTTATGAGATGGCTGTCTCAACTTCAAATTCTTGGTAGACAACCAGACGAAGTCTCCTAATTTGAAGCTGCAGGGTCTTTTCCGCTTATCAAAAACCCTTTTGGTCACTAATGACACAGACACAAGGGCTTTCTTCACTTTCCTCCAAATACCCCTAAGGACCGAAACAACAGAGGAACCACCAGGCGTGGAGTCCAGGGGGTCAAAAGAATTGGCCTTAGGATGATGCCCATACACACAAAGGAAGGGAGAGATCCCTGTAGCAGAGTGAGCCGCGTTGTTATAGGCAAACTCCGCCATGGACAGATGAGCAACCCAGTCAGTCTGACACTTGGAGACATAACACCTGAGGAACTGCTCCAAGGACTGGTTCACCCTTTCAGTCTGCCCATTAGACTGCGGATGGTAGCCTGACGACAAGCTGACAGAAATCTGGAGATCGGAACAAAATGCCCTCCAGAATTTGGCCACAAACTGGGATCCGCGGTCAGAGACCACATCAAGTGGCAACCCGTGGAGGCGCACAACATGCAGCATAAATAATTCAGACAGGCGTCTGGCCGATGGCAGCCCAACCAGTGGAACGAAATGCGCCGTCTTCGAAAACCTGTCAACGACAACCCAGATGGCTGTCATCCCCGAGGATTTGGGCAAGTCCACCACAAAATCCATTGAAATGTGGGTCCATGGCTTAGATGGAATAGAGAGTGGATGTAATGGGCCAACAGGAACCCCTCTAGGAGTCTTATTTCGGGCACAGATGTCACATGCCCGAACCCACTGATCCACATCCTTAGCCACCGAGGGCCACCACACCGCCCTAGATAGCAACTCCCGAGTTCTGGCAATACCCGGGTGACCTGCCGACTTCTTGGCATGGAATTCCAGGAACACTCGCTGTCTTAACCTAGGAGGCACAAACAAAAGACCTACCGGAAGGTCTGGAGGAGCCTGCTCCTGTGCTCTAAGGACTAATGACAAGAGGTCCTGGGTAATGCCCACTTTAATACATGATGGGGACACAATGGGCAATGGCTCCTCGGTGGTCTCCTGGATTGGAGCAAAACTCTGCGAGAGCGCATCAGCCTTGATGTTTTTTGACCCAGGGCGATATGTTATCAAAAAATTAAAGCGAGCAAAAAACAAAGCCCATCGTGCCTGCCTGGCATTGAGACGCTTCGCTGACTCTAAATATGCCAAATTCTTATGGTCGGTGAGAATTGAGACCACAAACTTAGCCCCCTCAAGCCAGTGTCTCCACTCCTCGAGTGCATCCTTAATAGCCAACAATTCCCGGTTACCCACGTCATAATTCATCTCGGCAGGCGAAAATTTACGGGAAAAGTAAGCACAGGGATGAAGGCGATTATCAGACACTCCCATCTGAGAGAGCACTGCCCCAATACCCATCTCAGAGGCATCCACCTCCACCACAAAAGGACGCTCTGGATCTGGGTGTCGCAGCACCTTGGCCGAGACAAATGCCCTTTTGAGACGGGCAAAAGCCGCTTTGGCCTCACAAGACCAGTGAGCAACATCCGCCCCTTTCTTAGTGAGTGCCACCAAGGGCGCCACAATAGACGAAAATCCAGCGATAAATCGTCTATAAAAATTCGCAAAGCCCAGGAAACGCTGAAACGCCTTCAAACTAGTGGGCTGCACCCAATCCAGGACTGCCTGTACCTTGGAACCCTCCATTTGGAAACCTTCTGGGGAGATAATATATCCTAGAAATGCAATTTGCTGAACTTCAAATTCGCACTTCTCCAGCTTCGCCCCAAGCCGGTGGTCTCTGAGTTTCTGGAGGACTAAGCGTACATGCTTCCGATGTTCCTCCAGGGAATGGGAGAAGATTAGGATGTCATCTAAGTATACAACTAAGAATCTATCCAAATATTCCCTGAGCACATCGTTCATGAAATCCTGGAAGACTGCCGGGGCATTACAGAGTCCAATAGGCATCACCAAATATTCATAATGCCCTGAGTGGGTATTAAAGGCAGTCTTCCATTCATCCCCCTCTCTTATTCGGATTAGATTGTACGCACCGCGTAGGTCAATCTTAGAAAAAATGGTGGCAGTACGAAGCTGGTCAAACAAGACCGAAATGAGAGGCAGTGGGTATGAGTTTTTAATCGTGATACGGTTCAATTCCCTGAAGTCGATGCAGGGTCGCAACGAACCGTCCTTTTTACCCACGAAGAAGAACCCCGACCCAACTGGAGACTGTGAAGGTCTGATAAATCCCTTAGCCAAGTTCTCCTGAATGTACTCTGCCATAGCCTGAGTCTCAGGACGTGACAGGGAGTACAACCTGCTCTTGGGAAGCTTAGCATTCGGCAACAAATCAATGGCACAGTCATAGGGGCGATGGGGAGGTAGTACCTCTGCAACTTTTTTGGAGAACACGTCCTCAAAATCTGCATAACATCCTGGCAATCCTGGCAAACTTAGCTGCGAAAGCCTGACTGGAAGGCTCAAGCAACTCCTGAAACAATCAGTACCCCAACTAAGAATCTCCCCAGAGACCCAGTCAAATTGAGGATTGTGGGCCCTTAACCAGGGTAACCCCAACACCAATGGGGCAAAAGTACAGACAGTCACATAAAAGGACAATTTTTCAGAGTGTGTGGCTCCAATAAACAAAGAAATCTGGCTAGTGCAAGAGGTAATTTTACCCTGGGATAATGGTTCCCCGTTTAACCCACAGATCTCAATTTCCGATGCCAAGGGTACTAAGGGAACAGAGTGTTTTAGGGCGAATTGGCGGTCCATAAAAACCCCGTCGGCCCCACTGTCCACAAAGGCCTCAGTCTTGACAGTTTGACCGAGGATCTTCAAGGTCACCGGAATGATAAAAGTCTTCTTGGGAAATTCTGACTTCTGACCTGACAGGATATTTCCCATCACCCTCAGGCCCTGAAGTTTTCCGGCTTTTCTGGGCATGATACTACCACATGACCTTTATTCCCACAGTACAAACACAACCCCTGCTGTCTCCTCCGCGTCTTCTCACGCGAGGAGAGGCGGGTAGCCCCAATCTGCATAGGCTCCTCGGAAAATTCCTCAGAGTCTGAGGTTCCCTTGGGAAAGAAGGAAACCTCGGTCTCCCTTTCAAACCTACGCTCTCTCAGCCGTCTATCCACCCGGATGGATAACTGCATGAGCTGATCCAAGCTATCAGGCAAGGGATATTGTACCAGTTGGTCTTTTATCTGGTTAGAAAGACCTCTTCGGTACTGGTGTCTCAGGGCTGGGTCATTCCACTGGGTATCATGGGCCAACCTCCGAAACTCCGTACAGTAAACCTCAACTGGCCTTCGCCCTTGCTTAAGGATCGAAATCTGAGCCTCGGCTGAGGCCGTCTTGTCAGGGTCATCATACAACATGCCCAGTGCCGTAAAAAAAGCATCAACACTTTTAAGCGACGGACAGTCAGGCTGCAACCCATATGCCCAGACCTGTGGGTCTCCTTGTAGCAAGGAAATCACTATGCCCACCCGCTGAATCTCTGACCCAGAAGACTGAGGCCTAAGCTGGAAATATAGCTTGCAGCTCTCCTTGAAACAAAAGAACTGCGAGCGATCTCCAGAAAAACGATCCGGGAGATTTACTTTCGGCTCCTTAACCCCTGAAGGTGCTGCTGCTGCGGGAGCTCCGCCAGCGGCCTGGGAGGTGTGCATTTTAATGGACAAATCATTAAATTGTCGAGTCAAGACCTGCACCTGATCGACCACCTGTTGCAAAGTATTTTGAGGGGTATGCTCCATATTCCCACAAAATTTCAACAGGAGTATTGGGCTGCTGAATATGTTATGCACACCAGTGCCTGCAGGAATGTACTGGTGTCTGAACGGAGAGGGATGCAAAACAAATGAACTCACAGACAGACTGGGGAATATGACATTACGTACACAGAAGGCGATAGGGTAACAAAATAAACACAAAGTGAACAGAGAAGCCCAGAGGCTAAGAAACTGGGTGTCTCCCTAGTATTAGGAGTGCTCAGATGGAAAGAAGCAAGATGTTGTGTTTTAATACGTAGAGAACCCGAAATGCTGTTGCTAAGGGCAACAGCAAAACCCTAAAGGGTTACCAACGGGTGTGGCAGTAAACTCCTTGGTCAGAGATGGAATAATAGACACAAGGAGAGTCTCCACAATCCTAGTCCTCACTTGCAGTGCACTGGTTCAGCTTACTGCCACTAAACTGACACCAGAACACCTTGCACAGTGAGAAAGGATTTTGGCAGGCAAGTCTGAGAATACAGCCGCAAACTTGCTAAGTTCACAGAGTAGCAAAAGAACCCCAGCAAGTTAAACGACTGACTCCAGTCTTACTGCTAGGTCTGGATTGGCAGAGTGTAGTACCAAATCCCAATCCTATTTGCAGTAAGCAACAAACAAATACAAAGCTACACAGTACTGGCTAACTTTCAGGAACTGACTAACCAACAAAGATTCAGCAGCATCTGCTTAACCTGAGAAGAGGCCTTATATAGCAGGTGCTGTCCACGCCCCACTCAGACCTCACAGACTGTGAGCACAAAAACCAGCACCGGATCCCCTGCCGTGCACAAAGCCTGTAACCACTGCACAGCAAAAGACCCGAACCGGAGTATCAGCTGCGCTCAGGCCACTCCGATAGCACTTGTCTCCCGGTTGCCATGACGACGTGGCAGCACAGGGCAGGAGACCCTAACAACGTGTTCCCTCCACTTCCGCTGATCCCAAGAATTATAAAAAGAATAAAAAGGGAAAAGGTTCAAGCAATTTTCATTGCTCCGGACTGGCCAAGAAGGGCCTGGTACGCGGACCTTCTGGAGATGCTCCTGGAAGATCCATGGCGTCTACCTCTTCATGAGGATGTTCTGCAACAGGGCCCGTTCGTCTATCAAGACTTAACACGGCTACATTTGACGGCATGGAAGTTGAACGGCTGATTCTAGCCAGGAGAGGCATCCCTGTCAAGGTCATCCTAACTATGTTCCAAACCAGGAAGGGGGTAACGTCTAAACATTACCACCGTATTTGGAAGAAATACATCTCTTCGGTTAAGAGCAAAAAATATTCTGCGGTGGAATTTCATCTTGGACGTTTCCTGATTTTTCTGCAATCGGTTGTGGATGTGGGCCTATGTCTGGGCTCCATAAAAGTCCAGATTTCGGCCTTGTCCATTTTCTTTCATAAACAATTGGCTTCTCTCCCTGAGGTCCAGACGTTCTTGAAAGGTGTTCTGCACATCCAGCCTCCCTTTGTGCCTCCCACGGTACCTTGTGATCTCCATTTGGTGCTGCAGTTCCTCCAATCAGACTGGTTTAAACCGTTACAGGAGGTAGACGTAATATATTTTACGTGGAAGACCGTCACACTGTTGGCCTTGGCGTCAGCAAGACGTGTGTCGGAGCTAGGGGTGTTGTCTCACAAGAGCCCGTATTTAATTTACCATAAGGACAGAGCTGAACTCAGGACTCATCAGCAATTTCTTCCTAAGGTGGTGTCTGCATTTCACATCAACCAACCCATTGTGGTTATGGTTGTTACCGACACCTCTGTTACTTCAAAGTCTATGGATGTTGTGAGGTCTTTGAAGGTGTATGTAAAGAGGACAGCTCGTCACAGGAAATCGAACCCGCTGTTTGTTCTTTACGATCCCAATAAGATTGGGTGTCCTGCTTCAAAGCAGTCAATTGCGCGATGGATCAGGCTTACTATCCAGCATGTTTATTCCACGGCAGGATTGCCGTTTCCTAAATCTATACATGCTCATTCGACTAGGTCAGTGGGTTCTTCTTGGGCGGCTGCCCAGGGTGTCTCGGCCTTACAGCTCTGCCGGGAAGCTACTTGGTCAGGTTCGAACACGTTTGCAAAGTTCTACAACTTCCATACTTTGGCATCTGAGGACCTTCAGTTTGGTCAATCAGTTCTGCAGGAACCTCAGCACTCTCCCAACTGGTTTGGGAGCTTTGGTACTTCCCCATGGTACTAAATGGATCCCCAATATCCTCTAGGATGTAAGAGAAAATAGGATTTTAATTACCTACCGGTAAATCCTTTTCTTGTAGTCCGTAGAGGATACAGGGCGCCCACCCGGTGCTTCGTTCTTCCTGCACTGTTACTTGGTTAAGTATTCTGGTTTGTTCAGCTGTTGTTGTTCCTGTTTCAAGTTTGGTTAGCATGGATTTCCTCTTGTTTGTGTGTGCTGGTTTGGAATCTCACCACTTTCCTTTTATCCTTCTCTCAAAGTATGTCCGTCTCCTCGGGCACAGTTTCCTAGACTGAGTCTGGTGAGAGGGGCATAGAGGGAGCCCACACTATCAAATTCTTAAAGTGCCCATGGCTCCTAGTGGATCCGTCTATACCCCATGGTACTAAATGGATCCCCAGTATCCTCTATGGAAGTGATTTTCAACCTTTTTAAAGTCGCGCCACACTAAACAAGATTTCAAAATGCCAAGACACACCATCAAAAATATACAGTATAATAACAAATATCAACATATATTAAATGCACTGGCCCCCACAGTAATACAACAAATACACTGGCCCCCTTACAGTAATAAAACACATTTTCCCCCACAGCATTTAAACACACTGGCCCCCACAGTAATGGCACACATTGGCCTCCACAGTAATGGCACACATTGCCCCCCACAGTAATGCCACACATTGGCCTCCACAGTAATGCCACACATTGGCCTCCACAGTAATGGCACACATTGACCCCCACACTAAAGACACATAATGGCCCCACATTAATGACACATATTGACCTCCACAGCAATTACAAATATTGGCCCCTAATGTAATAAAATAAATAAAAATACTGACCCCCTACAGCAGGTATTCCAATGCCAGCAGCGCAAGTGTCTGCCATGGAGCAGGGAGGAGCAGGTAGCAGCAGCGATGAGCAGGAAGCAACATGGCAGAGGCAGACGGTGGGGAAGGAGACGTTGACCTATGAAGTCACGCTGCGTCTCCACAGGTCATGATCCGGGCTGCGTCAGGGCAACTCAGGAGATCCCAGAGCTGCCTGAGTGAGGTGACGATGGGCATCTCTGGCGGCACATTTAAGGACCGACCGCGGCACGCACAGCGGTTGAAAAATGCTGCTCTACGGACTACGAGAAAAGGATTTACCGGTACGTAATTAAAATCCTATTTTTAGCTGTTTTGATGATTTAGGCCCTTTATTCAAGCTTGCATTTCACCCATGACCCGAAAAGTGGGCATGACTTAGGATGAGAGGGGCGTGGCATTGGCTTAGTGGGCGTGGCCAAGCGCCACAGACCTGTTTTTTCGCCATTCTGGTCCCTTCCCAGCATTGAGTAGATGCAGAGCAGTGGATGATTAAAGCCTCCCCAACTGCCCCCCCCCCCCGCACGCGAGATACTGTGACCCGCGGGAGGGACAGCGGGACAGTGTCCGAATAGCGGGACTGACCCTCTGAAATCAGGACAGTTGGGCGGGATGGTGTATGTATATGTGTGATGTGTGTATATTGGCCCTCATTCACCTTAAGTTTCAGTTTTGCTATTTGAGTAAAACTGCAAATGGCTGCGATCGCATGCTGGGGGCGGCACTGCGCAGGGCAAGGCCGACAAGCGTGCAAACACCCAGCAGCGATGCAATCGCAATGAAATGATACATGGCTGTCATAGGCGTGCGCAGCACATTTTATTAGGGGGTGCACTGTCGGAGGGGTGTGTCTAGCACCGCCTTTTGGGCGTGTCTAGCACCATCTATTGACGGTCAACGCAATATAAAATATCCACCCTTGTACTAATCCTAATAAAGTAGATACATTGTCAGATGTTGTAGTGTGCACCAAACAAACACCCCTGATGGCACTCACTGCAATTACACTGCTCCTCCTCAGCCTGGTCTGGCTGCCCCTCTCTTTCCCCTGCAAGCTGCAGCAGCTTACTTACAAGTCAGTCACTCACTGACACTGACAGTCGCAGACTAGTACTGCTGCTGCTGGAAAAATGAGTGACGTGTCAATGCTGCTGCCGAATGCCTGCCAGTATTGAATTTGTTTTCCTAAGAGGAACACTGGCTGCATGCTGATCCTCATCAGTGGCTGGCATTGGCATAGCATAAAAGGAGAGAGGTGGGCATGTGACGGGTGGGCGTGCGAGCAGCGTGACGTAATCACATCACGCTGTTTTTGTACATGGAGGTGGAGCCGGGAGTTTGAAAGCCGGTGGCAGTGGCACCCTTGATTAACCCAGGCATCCGGTCAGTAATGCAGTCCTGACAGGGTGCAGCGCAGAGGGGCCAGTAATCAGCCTGCTCGGTTATCGCTGCATCAGGCGTGTGATTGGGGTGCCAGACATTAGGGGGTGCCTGTGCGCACCAGACACCCCCCCTGCGCACACCTATGATGGCTGTCTCCCTGCCTCCGTAGCCATACACCTTCGACGTGTGCAAAATAACTCCCCCTCACCCACTTTCCCTGTTATGGTACCCCCCCTGTCATTGTGTGCTGGATCTCCCCCTGCATACACACTAGGGTTAATTTTTGTCAGAAGCCAAATAACCTACCACTATAGGGGGTATTCAATTCTTGTCAGAAACTGCCGTCTTGTCGGAAAGATGGCAGCTTCCAACTGGTTTAGGTCGGAAGGGGTACCGACCCATTCAAAACTGCCCCCCATTTTCCGACAAGTCGGGAAATCCGACTTGTCGGAAACCTGTCGGAATGCACACGGATCTGGGACTTAAGCCACCGAACCAGGTGTATTGTCGGAATCGCGGCCAAACCCAACAGGTTTTGGCCTTGTTCCCGACAATGTCAATCCAACTTTAAAAAAAGTGGGATTGCCATTGGGGGTCATTCCGAGTTGTTCGCTCGTTGCTGATTTTCACAACGGAGCGATTAAGGCAAAAATGCGCATGCGCATGGTACGCAGTGCACATGCGCTAAGTATTTCAGCACAAAACTTAGTAGATTTACTCACGTCCGAACGAAGAATTTTCATCTTTGAAGTGATCGGAGTGTGATTGACAGGAAGTGGGTGTTTTTGGGCAGAAACTGACCGTTTTCTGGGAGTGTGCGGAAAAACGCAGGCGTGCCAGGATAAAACGCGGGAGTGTCTGGAGAAACGGGGGAGTGGCTGGCTGAATGCAGGGCGTGTTTGTGACGTCAAAACAGGAACGAAACGGCCTGAGCTGATCGCAATCTGTGAGTAGGTCTGGAGCTACTCAGAAACTGCTAAGAATTTTCTATTCGCAATTCTGCAAATCTTTCGTCCGCTATTCTGCTAAGCTAAGATACACTCCCAGAGGGCGGTGGCCTAGCGTGTGCAATGCTGCTAAAATCTGCTAGCGAGTGAACAACTCAGAACCACCCCTATTGTTGGGAACGGGCCAAACCTGTCGGGTTTGGCCGACCATCGAATACTCACATGTCGTATCCTTTCCGTCGGAAAGGATCCGACATGAATTGAATACCCCCTATATGTTTGGAGCGTGGGAGGAAGCCGGAGCATTCGGAGGAAACCCACGCAAGCATAGGGAGAACATACAAACTCTACCTCACATTATCCGGCTTCAGCTACCGGGGTGCAGGGTCTCAATGAAGAAGTCAGGGCATCAATTCATAAGTATGTAAAGAACACACTCGCCAGGCGTCAGAAATGAAATGGTATTTATTCACCACGTCCAAAACAGCATCAATACAAAGCAGCATTCACAGATCGACATTTTGGCCCATCAAGAGTAGACCTATCCAGTCAGTAGTAATTCTACCTGCTGCTGCCGACTGGATAGGTCTTAGCAAAGCCCCATGCTGGATCGAAACATCGACCTTTAAACAATGGGCCTAATTAAGATCTGTTCGCTCGCTAGCTACTTTTTGCAGCGTTGCGAACAGATAGACGCCGCCCATAGGGGAGTATATTTTTGCTTTGCAAGTGTGCGATCACATCAGCCTATTCGAGCCTGGAGTTGACGTCAGACACCCGCCCTGCAAACGCTTGGATACGCCTGCGTTTTTCCAAACACTCCCAGAAAACGGCCAGTTACCACCCACAAAACGCCTTCTTTCTGTCAATCTCCTTGTGATTGGCTGTGCAAGTGGATTCTTCTCTAGAACCAGTGCAGAGCAATGATCCGCTTTCTGGCCCTCATTCTGAGTTGTTCGCTCGCAAGCTGCTTTTAGCAGCTTTACACACGCTAAGCCGCCGCCTACTGGGAGTGAATCTTAGCTTCTTAAAATTGCGAACGAAAGATTTGCAATATAGCGAAAAGACTTCTCTGTGCAGTTTCTGAGTAACTCGAAACTTACTCTGCCAGTGCGATCAGTTCAGTGCTTGTCGTTCCTGGTTTTACGTCACAAACACACCCAGCGTTCGCCCAGACACTCCTCCGTTTCTCCAGCCACTCCCGCGTTTTTCCCAGAAACGGTAGCGTTTTTTCACACACACCCATAAAACGGCCAGTTTCCGCCCAGAAACACCCACTTCCTGTCAATCACATTACGATCGCCGGAACGAAGAAAAAACCGTGAGTAAAATTCCTAACTGCATAGCAAATTTACTTGGCACAGTCGCACTGCGGACATTGCGCATGCGCACTAAGCGGAAAATCGCTGCGATGCGAAAAAATTTACCGAGCGAACAACTCGGAATGACCACCTCTACCCGTACGACACGCCTGCGCATTGCGATGCATACACATGCGCATTAGTTACCTGATCGCTGCGCAGCGAAAAATGCTAGCGAGCGATCACATCTGAATTAGGCCCAATGTTTTATCTTAATGCTATGTTGGATGTGGTGAATAAATATTACTTCATTTGTGAAGCCTAGTGAGTGTGTATACTGTATATATATATATATATATATATATATTAGTGATGAGCGGGTTCGGTTTCTCGGAAACCGAACCCCCCTGAACGTCACCCTTTTTACACGGGTCCGAGCCATACTCGGATTCTCCCGTATGGCTCGGTTAACCCGAGCGCGCCCGAACGTCATCATCCCGCTGTCGGATTCTCGCAAGATTCGGATTCTATATAAGCAGCCGCGCGTCGCCGCCATTTTCACACGTGCATTGAGATTGATAGGGAGAGGACGTGGCTGGCGTCCTCTCCGTTATACGAGACAGTTGATTGCTTTTGCTCTGTTTAAAATAATTTTACTATTGTGGGGAGGATTGGGGAGCAGCTGTTAGGACTCGGAGTAGAGTGCAGAGTTTTGCTGATAAGTGACCACCAGTTTTTTTTTTCTTCCGTTCTCTGCCTGAAAAAAACGCTCCATACCATATCTGTGCTCAGTGTGCTGCATGATATATCTGTGCTGAGTGCTCACACTGCCTAATTGTGGGGACTGGGGAACAGTTATAGCAGGAGTACAGTGAACAGTTTTGCTGACAGTGACCACTGACCACCAGTATACGTTTGTCTGCCTGAAAAACACTCCTGTGGTGGCTTTTTTTTATACTAGTAGTTTAGCAGTTTGCTGACAGTGTCCACAAGGTCCATTATACTGTATAAAGCAGTACGGTAGGCCACTGCTGTACCTACCTCTGTGTCGTCAGTCACTCGTCCATAAGTATACTACATACTTGCCTACTCTCCCGGAATGGCCGGGAGGCTCCCGAAAATCGGGTGACCCTCCCGGCCCCACGGAAGAGCAGGCAAGTCTCCCGGAACGAGCTGTCACCCTGCCCGTCCGCCCACTTACTGTGTAAAGTGGGCGGTCCGGGCAGTTGATGACGCGATTCTTGCTGAATCGCGTCATCATAGCCACGCCCCCTGCAGTGTAATGCCGGGGATCGCGGCATTACAGAGTGGGGGCGTGGCTTAAACGATGTGCCGTGTAACTCCGCCCCCGGCCCGCCCCTGCTCCGCCTCCGCTCCGCCTCCGGTCCACCTCCTCCCCACGTCAGAGCCTGCCCCTGCCCCCCTGCTGAGCCGACCTGGCTGCTCTCTCCCGCAGAGAGCAGCCAGAATATCGGCAAGTATGGTATACTATCCATCCATCCACATTGTATACCTGTGGTGGCTTTTTTTCTTTATACTAGTTTAGCAGTTTGCTGACAGTGTCCACCAGGTCCATTTATTATACTGTATACTATATAGCAGTACGGTAGGCCACTGCTGTACCTACCTCTGTGTCGTCACTCGTCGTCCATAAGTATACTATCCATCCATCTACATTGTATACCTGTGGTGTCTTTTTTTCTTTATACTAGTAGTACTAGTTTAGCAGTCTGCTGACAGTGTCCACCAGGTCCATTATACTGTATATAGCAGTACGGTAGGCCACTGCTGTACCTACCTCTGTGTCGTCACTCGTCGTCCATAAGTATACTATCCATCCATCTACATTGTATACCTGTGGTGTCTTTTTTTCTTTATACTAGTAGTACTAGTTTAGCAGTCTGCTGAGAGTGTCCACCAGGTCCATTATACTGTATATAGCAGTACGGTAGGCCACTGCTGTACCTACCTCTGTGTCGTCACTCGTCGTCCATAAGTATACTATCCATCCATCTACATTGTATACCTGTGGTGTCTTTTTTTCTTTATACTAGTAGTACTAGTTTAGCAGTCTGCTGACAGTGTCCACCAGGTCCATTATACTATATAGCAGTACGGTAGGCCACTGCTGTACCTACCTCTGTGTCGTCACTCGTCGTCCATAAGTATACTATCCATCCATCTACATTGTATACCTGTGGTGTCTTTTTTTCTTTATACTAGTAGTACTAGTTTAGCAGTGTGCTGACAGTGTCCACCAGGTCCATTATACTGTATGTAGCAGTACGGTAGGCCACTGCTGTACCTACCTCTGTGTCGTCACTCGTCGTCCATAAGTATACTATCCATCCATCTACATTGTATACCTGTGGTGTCTTTTTTTCTTTATACTAGTAGTACTAGTTTAGCAGTCTGCTGACAGTGTCCACCAGGTCCATTATACTGTATATAGCAGTACGGTAGGCCACTGCTGTACCTACCTCTGTGTCGTCACTCGTCGTCCATAAGTATACTATCCATCCATCTACATTGTATACCTGTGGTGTCTTTTTTTCTTTATACTAGAAGTACTAGTTTAGCAGTCTGCTGACAGTGTCCACCAGGTCCATTATACTGTATATAGCAGTACGGTAGGCCATTGCTGTACCTACCTCTGTGTCGTCACTCGTCGTCCATAAGTATACTATCCATCAATCTACATTGTATACCTGTGGTGCCTTTTAGTTGTGCGCATTAAAATATGGAGAACAAAAATGTGGAATGTAAAAAAATAGGGAAAGATCAAGATCCACTTCCACCTCGTGCTGAAGCTGCTGCCACTAGTCATGGCCGAGACGATGAAATGCCATCAACGTCATCTGCCAAGGCCGATGCCCAATGTCATAGTACAGAGCATGTAAAATCCAAAACACAAAAGATCAGTAAAATGACCCAAAAATCAAAATTAAAAGCGTCTGAGGAGAAGCGTAAACTTGCCAATATGCCATTTACGACACGGAGTGGCAAGGAACGGCTGAGGCCCTGGCCTATGTTCATGGCTAGTGGTTCAGCTTCACATGAGGATGGAAGCACTCATCCTCTCGCTAGAAAAAAGAAAAGACTTAAGCTGGCAAAAGCACAGCAAAGAACTGTGCGTTCTTCGATATCACAAATCCCCAAGGAGAGTCCAATTGTGTCGGTTGCGATGCCTGACCTTCCCAACACTGGACGGGAAGAGCTTGCGCCTTCCACCATTTGCACGCCCCCCTGCAAGTGCTGGAAGGAGCACCCGCAGTCCAGTTCCTGATAGTCAAATTGAAGATGTCAGTGTTGAAGTACACCAGGATGAGGATATGGGTGTTGCTGGCGCTGGGGAGGAAATTGACAAGGAGGATTCTGATGGTGAGGTGGTTTGTTTAAGTCAGGCACCCGGGGTGACGCCTGTTGTCCGTGGGAGGAATATGGCCATTGACATGCCTGGTCAAAATACAAAAAAAATCAGCTCTTCGGTGTGGAATTATTTCAACACAAATGCGGACAACAGGTGTCAAGCCATGTGTTGCCTTTGTCAAGCTGTAATAAGTAGGGGTAAGGACGTTAACCACCTCGGAACATCCTCCCTTATACGTCACCTGCAGCGCATTCATAATAAGTCAGTGACAAGTTCAAAAACTTTGGGCGACAGCGGAAGCAGTCCACTGACCAGTAAATCCCTTCCTCTTGTAACCAAGCTCCTGCAAACCACCCCACCAACTCCCTCAGTGTCAATTTCCTCCTTACACAGGAAAGCCAATAGTCCTGCAGGCCATGTCACTGGCAATTCTGATGATTCCTCTCCTGCCTGGGATTCCTCCGATGCATCCTTGAGTGTAATGCCTACTGCTGCTGGCGCTGCTGTTGTTGCAGCTGGGAGTCGATCGTCATCCCAGAGGGGAAGTCGGAAGACCACTTGTACTACTTCCAGTAAGCAATTGACTGTACAACAGTCCTTTGCGAGGAAGATGAAATATCACAGCAGTCATCCTGCTGCAACGCGGATAACTGAGGCCTTGGCAGCCTGGGCGGTGAGAAACGTGGTTCCGGTATCCATCGTTAATTCAGAGCCAACTATAGACTTGATTGAGGTACTGTGTCCCCGGTACCAAATACCATCTAGGTTCCATTTCTCTAGGCAGGCGATACCGAAAATGTACACAGACCTCAGAAAAAGAGTCACCAGTGTCCTAAAAAATGCAGTTGTACCCAATGTCCACTTAACCACGGACATGTGGACAAGTGGAGCAGGGCAGACTCAGGACTATATGACTGTGACAGCCCACTGGGTAGATGTATTGCCTCCCGCTGCAAGAACAGCAGCGGCGGCACTAGAGATGAGCGGGTTCGGTTCCTCGGAATCCGAACCCCCCCGAACTTCAGCCTTTTTACACGGGTCCGAGGCAGACCCGGATCTTCCCGCCTTGCTCGGCTAACTCGAGCGCGCCCGAACGTCATCATACCGCTGTCGGATTCTCGCGAGGCTCGTATTCTATCGCGAGACTCGGATTCTATATAAGGAGCTGCGCGTCGCCGCCATTTTCACACGTGCATTGAGATTGATAGGGAGAGGACGTGGCTGGCGTCCTCTCCGTTAGAATAGATAGAGACACTTGAGTTGATTACTTAGTAATTTTGGGGAGCATTAGGAGTACTCAGAGTGCAGAGTTTTGCTGATAGTTACTAGGGACTGACCACCACCAGTTTTATTTATTATTTAATATAATCCGTTCTCTGCCTGAAAAAAAACGATGCACAGTCACATACCATATCTGTGCTCAGCCTCAGTGTGCTGCATGATAATATCATCTATATGTATATCTGACTGTGCTGAGTGCTCACTGCTCACACAGCTGAATTGTGGGGGAGACTGGGGTGCAGTTATAGCAGGAGTACAGTGCACACTTGCTGCCAGTGTGACTGACCAGTGACCACCAGTATATTGTCTGCCTGAAAAAGTTAAACACTCCTGTCTGTGGTGTTTTTTTTTTTTTTATTCTATAAACGCATTCTGCTGACAGTGTCCAGCAGGTCCGTCATTCATTTTATTATATAAATATTTACCTGCAGTAGTGTTATATTTTTTTTGTTCAGCTCTATCATCTTTATCATCTCTATATTAGCAGACGCAGTATGGTAGTCCATGGCTGTGGCTACCTCTGTGTCGTCAGTGCTCGTCCATAATTGTATACCTACCTGTGGTGGGGTTTTTTTTTCTATCTTCTTCATACTAGTAGTTTAGGAGTCTGCTGACAGTGTCCAGCAGGTCCGTCATTATATTATATATACCTGCAGTAGTGATATATATATATTTTTTATATCATTATCATCTCTATACTAGCAGACGCAGTACGGTAGTCCACGGCTGTAGCTACCTCTGTGTCGTCAGTGCCTCGTCCATAATTGTATACCTACCTGTGGTGGGGTTTTTTTTTCTATCTTCTTCATACTAGTAGTTTAGGAGTCTGCTGACAGTGTCCAGCAGGTCCGTCATTATATTATATATACCTGCAGTAGTGATATATATATATTTTTTATATCATTATCATCTCTATACTAGCAGACGCAGTACGATAGTCCACGGCTGTAGCTACCTCTGTGTCGTCAGTGCTCGTCCATAATTGTATGCCTACCTGTGGTGGGGTTTTTTTTCCGATCTTCTTCATACTAGTAGTTTAGGAGTCTGCTGACAGTGTCCAGCAGGTCCGTCATTATATTATATATACCTGCAGTAGTGATATATATATTTTTTTTATATCATTATCATCTCTATACTAGCAGACGCAGTACGGTAGTCCACGGCTGTAGCTACCTCTGTGTCGTCAGTGCCTCGTCCATAATTGTATACCTACCTGTGGTGGGTTTTTTTTTCTATCTTCTTCATACTAGTAGTTTAGGAGTCTGCTGACAGTGTCCAGCAGGTCCGTCATTATATTATATATACCTGCAGTAGTGATATATATATATTTTTTATATCATTATCATCTCTATACTAGCAGACGCAGTACGGTAGTCCACGGCTGTAGCTACCTCTGTGTCGTCAGTGCCTCGTCCATAATTGTATACCTACCTGTGGTGGGTTTTTTTTTCTATCTTCTTCATACTAGTAGTTTAGGAGTCTGCTGACAGTGTCCAGCAGGTCCGTCATTATATTATATATACCTGCAGTAGTGATATATATATTTTATATCATTATCATCTCTATACTAGCAGACGCAGTACGGTAGTCCACGGCTGTAGCTACCTCTGTGTCGTCAGTGCCTCGTCCATAATTGTATACCTACCTGTGGTGGGGTTTTTTTTTTCTATCTTCTTCATACTAGTAGTTTAGGAGTCTGCTGACAGTGTCCAGCAGGTCCGTCATTATATTATATATACCTGCAGTAGTGATATATATATATTTTTAATATCATTATCATCTCTATACTAGCAGACGCAGTACGGTAGTCCACGGCTGTAGCTACCTCTGTGTCGTCAGTGCTCGTCCATAATTGTATACCTACCTGTGGTGGGGTTTTTTTTCTATCTTCTTCATACTAGTAGTTTAGGAGTCTGCTGACAGTGTCCAGCAGGTCCGTCATTATATTATATATACCTGCAGTAGTGATATATATATATTTTTTATATTATTATAATCTCTATACTAGCAGACGCAGTACGGTAGTCCACGGCTGTAGCTACCTCTGTGTCGTCAGTCACTCGTCATCCATAAGTATACTAGTATCCATCCATCTCCATTGTTTACCTGAGGTGCCTTTTAGTTGTGCCTATTAAAATATGGAGAACAAAAATGTTGAGGTTCCAAAAATAGGGCAAGATCAAGATCCACTTCCACCTCGTGCTGAAGCTGCTGCCACTAGTCATGGCCGAGACGATGAAATTCCATCAACGTCGTCTGCCAAGGCGATGCCCAATGTCATAGTACAGAGCATGTAAAATCCAAAACACAAAAGATCAGTAAAAAAAGGACTCAAAAATCTAAATTCAAATCGTCGGAGGAGAAGCGTAAACTTGCCAATATGCCATTTACCACACGGAGTGGCAAGGAACGGCTGAGGCCCTGGCCTATGTTCATGGCTAGTGGTTCAGCTTCACATGAGGATGGAAGCACTCAGCCTCTCGCTAGAAAAATTAAAAGACTTAAGCTGGCAAAAGCACAGCAAAGAACTGTGCGTTCTTCGAAATCACAAATCCACAAGGAGAGTCCAATTGTGTCGGTTGCGATGCCTGACCTTCCCAACACTGGACGTGAAGAGCATGCGCCTTCCACCATTTGCACGCCCCCTGCAAGTGCTGGAAGGAGCACCCGCAGTCCAGTTCCTGATAGTCAGATTGAAGATGTCAGTGTTGAAGTACACCAGGATGAGGAGGATATGGGTGTTGCTGGCGCTGGGGAGGAAATTGACAAGGAGGATTCTGATGGTGAGGTGGTTTGTTTAAGTCAGGCACCCGGGGAGACACCTGTTGTCCGTGGGAGGAATATGGCCATTGACATGCCTGGTGAAAATACCAAAAAAAATCAGCTCTTCGGTGTGGAAGTATTTCAACAGAAATGCGGACAACATTTGTCAAGCCGTGTGTTGCCTTTGTCAAGCTGTAATAAGTAGGGGTAAGGACGTTAACCACCTCGGAACATCCTCCCTTATACGTCACCTGCAGCGCATTCATCATAAGTCAGTGACAAGTTCAAAAACTTTGGGCGACAGCGGAAGCAGTCCACTGACCAGTAAATCCCTTCCTCTTGTAACCAAGCTCACGCAAACCACCCCACCAACTCCCTCAGTGTCAATTTCCTCCTTCCCCAGGAATGCCAATAGTCCTGCAGGCCATGTCACTGGCAATTCTGACGAGTCCTCTCCTGCCTGGGATTCCTCCAATGCATCCTTGCGTGTAACGCCTACTGCTGCTGGCGCTGCTGTTGTTGCTGCTGGTAGTCGATGGTCATCCCAGAGGGGAAGTCGTAAGACCACTTTTACTACTTCCACCAAGCAATTGACTGTCCAACAGTCCTTTGCGAGGAAGATGAAATATCACAGCAGTCATCCTGCTGCAAAGCGGATAACTGAGGCCTTGGCATCCTGGGCGGTGAGAAACGTGGTTCCGGTATCCATCATTACTGCAGAGCCAACTATAGACTTGATTGAGGTACTGTGTCCCCGGTACCAAATACCATCTAGGTTCCATTTCTCTAGGCAGGCGATACCGAAAATGTACACAGACCTCAGAAAAAGACTCACCAGTGTCCTAAAAAATGCAGTTGTACCCAATGTCCACTTAACCACGGACATGTGGACAAGTGGAGCAGGGCAGACTCAGGACTATATGACTGTGACAGCCCACTGGGTAGATGTATTGACTCCCGCCGCAAGAACAGCAGCGGCGGCACCAGTAGCAGCATCTCGCAAACGCCAACTCTTTCCTAGGCAGGCTACGCTTTGTATCACCGCTTTCTAGAATACGCACACAGCTGAAAACCTCTTACGGCAACTGAGGAAGATCATCGCAGAATGGCTTACCCCAATTGGACTCTCCTGTGGATTTGTGGCATCGGACAACGCCAGCAATATTGTGTGTGCATTAAATATGGGCAAATTCCAGCACGTCCCATGTTTTGCACATACCTTGAATTTGGTGGTGCAGAATTATTAAAAAAACGAGAGGGGCGTGCAAGAGATGCTGTCGGTGGCCAGAAGAATTGCGGGACACTTTCGGCGTACAGGCACCACGTACAGAAGACTGGAGCAACACCAAAAACGCCTGAACCTGCCCTGCCATCATCTGAAGCAAGAAGTGGTAACGAGGTGGAATTCAACCCTCTATATGCTTCAGAGGTTGGAGGAGCAGCAAAAGGCCATTCAAGCCTATACAACTGAGCACGATATAGGAGGTGGAATGCACCTGTCTCAAGCGCAGTGGAGAATGATTTCAACGTTGTGCAAGGTTCTGCAACCTTTTGAACTTGCCACACGTGAAGTCAGTTCAGACACTGCCAGCCTGAGTCAGGTCATTCCCCTCATCAGGCTTTTGCAGAAGAAGCTGGAGACATTGAAGGAGGAGCTAACACAGAGCGACTCCGCTAGGCATGTGGGACTTGTGGATGGAGCCCTTAATTCGCTTAACAAGGATTCACGGGTGGTCAATCTGTTGAAATCAGAGCACTACATTTTGGCCACCGTGCTCGATCCTAGATTTAAAACCTACCTTGGATCTCTCTTTCCGGCAGACACAAGTCTGCAGGGGTTCAAAGAACTGCTGGTGAGAAAATTGTCAAGTCAAGCGGAACGCGACCTGTCAACATCTCCTCCTTCACATTCTCCCGCAACTGGGGGTGCGAGGAAAAGGCTCAGAATTCCGAGCCCACCCGCTGGCGGTGATGCAGGGCAGTCTGGAGCGACTGCTGATGCTGACATCTGGTCCGAACTGAAGGACCTGCCAACGATTACGGACATGTCGTCTACTGTCACTGCATATGATTCTCTCCCCATTGAAAGAATGGTGGAGGATTATATGAGTGACCGCATCCAAGTAGGCACGTCAGACAGTCCGTTCGTATACTGGCAGGAAAAAGAGGCAATTTGGAGGCCCTTGCACAAACTGGCTTTATTCTACCTAAGTTGCCCTCCCACAAGTGTGTACTCCGAAAGAGTGTTTAGTGCCACCGCTCACCTTGTCAGCAATCGGCGTACGAGGTTACTTCCAGAAAATGTGGAGAAGATGATGTTCATTAAAATGAATTATAATCAATTCCTCCATGGAGACATTCACCAGCAGCAATTGCCTCCACAAAGTACACAGGGAGCTGTGATGGTGGATTCCAGTGGGGACGAATTGATAATCTGTGAGGAGGGGGATGTACACGGTGATGAATCGGAGGATGATGATGAGGTGGACATCTTGCCTCTGTAGAGCCAGTTTGTGCAAGGAGAGATTAATTGCTTCTTTTTTGGTGGGGGTCCTAACCAACCCGTCATTTCAGTCACAGTCGTGTGGCAGACCCTGTCACTGAAATGATGGGTTGGTTAAAGTGTGCATGTCCTGTTTATACAACATAAGGGTGGGTGGGAGGGCCCAAGGACAATTCCATCTTGCACCTCTTTTTTCTTTCATTTTTCTTTGCGTCATGTGCTGTTTGGGGAGTGTTTTTTGGAAGGGCCATCCTGCGTGACACTGCAGTGCCACTCCTAGATGGGCCAGGTGTTTGTGTCGGCCACTAGGGTCACTTATCTTAGTCACACAGCTACCTCATTGCGCCTCTTTTTTTTCTTCTTTGCGTCATGTGCTGTTTGGGGAGTATTTTTTAAATCTGCCATCCTGTCTGACACTGCAGTGCCACTCCTAGATGGAGAAGAGCTTTTTTTGGGACCGCACTAGTCTGTAATCAGTTATTATTAGAATCCTCTGAAAAAACTGATTTATGATGCTAATTTGCTTGTGGATACAGCAACCTTGTACATGTGAAAAAATTATAAATTTTCTTGTACAGATATATGTTGCCATCAGTGGTGCTCCCGAGAGTCAAAAGGGTATCGAGTAGAGAAAACCAACACAAGAAGGTTGGAAAGTAGACTCTTGTGTGGGAGCACTCAATTCAGAGGAATAGGTGTATTTTTTAATCAATTCTGTTAAGAAATAATTTTATTTGTTCAAAAAAAGAGATAGTTAAGGAGAAAAATATATACGTGAATAATAAAGCTACGCGAAGATATAGCACTATATAGAGAATAATTCATATGGTTTTAGATACCACAATGAAAAAAAACGGAATCCAAATCTAAAGACTAGTGGATTTGCTGTAATCACAATGACATTTTTGTATAATATATGACCATTATTTGTTCTACAGCAATCCTATTCAGGATTCTTTCAGCGTAGAGAATTAAATCATAAGTCATACAGAACCGAGTGCCAGTTGGTATTAATAGAGATCCTTCTAGATCGGGCAGAAGAATTTTTTGCAGTACCAGGGTGTTCCAAGGTGGTCTCCCATCCGAGTACTGACCCGGCCCTCCACTGCTTGGCTTCCAAGATCAGACGAGATCGGGCATCTCCAGTGGGGTATGTCCGCAATAGTTTTATCTGCCCGTTCAGTAGATCTCAATACCCGTATCGCCCGAACAAAATTTCAAATTGATCTAAGTCAATCGTGTGTACAAAGCTCTGTTTTGAATTATGCCCAAAATTAGGGAATGAGATTACAGCAAAAATCCAATAAGGGATAGTGGAACAATTATCATGTGCAAGAATTATATGCAGAGATGTCCACTATACAATTAGTAATGGCAGTTATGATATGCAAGGGGATATCTTGTCCACCTGCGTAACCAGGATAGAGTGGTGATATTCAATGAGGCAATACCATCAATAATATAGTGTATGTAGCCCCTTACTTTATATCACCAACCAGTAAATCTCACTATATATAGGCCTCTAAAACATGAGAAAAAATTCTTACAATGTGTCAAAAAGAGGCTATAATGAGGAGAAAAGGAGCAGATAAACAACTGATAGTTTCAGTGGTTATGCCGGGCAGTGGTGTGCATACCATCAATTAATTAACAATATGCTGCAAAATTTCTTAGACAGGATAGAGTGGTGATTTTTACTGAGGCAATTTCACCAATATTATGTGTAGCCCCTGAATTTGTATCACCAAGGAAGAAAAAGCAGATGGATAGCTGAAGGTATTATTCATTAGACATAGCGGGCAATAACAATTAAGTAGCAGTGTGCTGCAAGGTTGATATTAAACCGTAGCGTAGAAGTTCTTAGCACAGTAATATGCTATTTGGTTTTAAATGCCTCTAATGATAGCACCAAGTAACTCCCACCACATGTCCAGTTGCTCCCAAACACCTGTAGGATACCTAACAGCTCCAGCACCTCTTGGAGCGGCCAAAGTGCAAACAACCTATCAGTGCATCGCCTTTAAAGTAAATTATTGTCCTAATAAGGCAATGTTGCGTATATATGAAATGCAGGGTATGTGGTTGTGCGGTACCGCTTTAAATCCTGCTGCGGAGGCTGTCTGGTACCTGATTCTGGAGTTGCGCTGGAGGTGAAGCCGTGTGCTGACTTCTATGTGGAGGGTGTAGGAAGATGGTCAGCTGTAGACCGCGTGGAGCCGCTGCTCTCCCGATGCAGCGTGTAGTCGCGGTGTGTCCTCCTTGTCTCGACGGCTAAGCGTCGTTGCCTGGGTAACTGTCCCTGGTTTCCGGTTGTGGCGATCACGTGTGCGCACCACGTGATCACGATGTGTGTGACGTACGTTTCGCAGTAAAGCTTGATCACATCTTGCCTCTGTAGAGCCAGTTTGTGCAAGGAGAGATTGATTGCTTCTTTTTTGGTGGGGGCCCAAACCAACCAGTCATTTCAGTCACAGTCGTGTGGCAGACCCTGTCGCTGAAATTATGGGTTCGTTAAAGTGTGCATGTCCTGTTTATACAACATAAGTGTGGGTGGGAGGGCCCAAGGACAATTCCATCTAGCACCTCTTTTTTCTTTAATTTTTCTTTGTGTCATGTGCTGTTTGGGGAGTATTTTTTTGAAGGGCCATCCTGCGTGACACTGCAGTGCCACTCCTAGATGGGCCAGGTGTTTGTGTCGGCCACCTGGGTCGCTTATCTTAGTCACACAGCTACCTCATTGCGCCTCTTTTTTTCTTTGCGTCATGTGCTGTTTGGGGAGTATTTTTTTGAAGGGCCATCCTGCGTGACACTGCAGTGCCACTCCTAGATGGGCCAGGTGTTTGTGTCGGCCACTTGGGTCGCTTATCTTAGTCACAGCTACCTCGGTGCAAATTTTAGGACTAAAAATAATATTGTGAGGTGTGAGGTGTTCAGAATAGACTGGAAATGAGTGGAAATTATGGTTATTGAGGTTAATAATACTTTGGGATCAAAATGACCCCCAAATTCTATGATTTAAGCTGTTTTTGAGTTTTTTTTTTAAAAAAACACCCGAATCCAAAACACACCCGAATCCGACAAAAAAATTTCGGTGAGGTTTTGCCAAAACGCTTCTGAATCCAAAACACGGCCACGGAACCGAACCCAAAACCAAAACACAAAACCCGAAAAATTTCCGGTGCACATCACTAATATATATATATATAGAGAGAGAGAGAGAGAGAGAGAGAGAGAAAGAGAGAGAGAGAGAGAGAGAGAGAGAGAGAGAGAGAAATAAAGGGGTGCAATATATTAATATCAGAACAATTTTAGTAACACATAAAATATTACACATACATCCGATTTTAGCTCAAAGTGCTCAGAAATCGCATTATCTTCCTCGTAGTCACGGTACAAGCCTCCAAAGCCCAACACTTGTCTCCAATATTTGCTGCCGTGAACTCTAGCAGTATAGTCCCGCGACCCGCTTCCTGGTGATGTGATGATGTCATTCTGCAGCACACCTAACATGTTTCGGCACCAAGTATGACTTCATCATGGTGTGTGGCTTATCTCTCCGGTCGCCATTTTGTAGTAGCCAGAACAATCTCATGATCCAATCAAGGGGCCAGTACTTCAGATCTGATCGTAGATGTGCTAAATTTAGAACATATACAATCATTTACTCTGACATGCAGGGGGACGCCCAGCACAAGGCTAGTCCGCCCCATGTGTCAGGCCATACAGTCTGCATGGCATCAACGGTCGTAGCCTCATAGCTACAGGTCACATCATAGGCGTTTCTATAAAGGGTGTAGTGTGTGTGGTGCACATAGGCCCCTAGGTCCGGGGGGGGGGAAGGGGGAATGGCCCACACCGCACACACTGCACCCATAAAATATACTTACCCCTCCGGAGTCCTACGACAGAGGCCCTGCTGTGCGGACACAGATTACTCGGAAAATGGCCACCACGGCTATTTCCAAGTGATTTTGTGCATACGAACTGGAGATGTCCCCGGGAACAAGGTGCGGGCGCCATGTTCCCGGAGACCTGTATATGCACAGTGGAATCTGGCATTATACCAGAGTCTACTTGTTGCCGGAGAGGAGGGGGCCGGCGACGAAGGCTGCACGCGGGTCACCTCCTCTCTTAAAACGCCTCTGGGTCACATATCCATTTCCTAGAAGAGTAGCGCTATATTGCTGGGCTCTGAGGGGTACATTTACTAAAGCTTCTAAAAATGAAAAGTGATGATGTTGCTCATAGCAACCAAACAGATTCTGTCTATCATTTCTCTATTGCATCCTAGAAAAAGAAAATGATAGACAGAATCCGACAACAATTTACCGACATTTAAAATACAGACAAGGTCACAATACCGACATTTAAAATGTCAACAGGTCAAAAAGTTGGCACACGGTTTTCATTGTTTTTGGGTGTGTATGTCGACATAGGTTGACATAAACACCGTGTAAGTGTACCGCGTCACTATTATTTCCCCCTCCAGGTCCTCTGGGATGGTAAAGTATGCACAAGTCGTTTCCAATTAAAAGATCATAAAAAACTCATGTCGACTTTTTTACATTTTAAAGGTCGGTATTTTGACCTTGTCGGGATTTTGATTGTAGGTAAATTGACAGCATCCCGTAAGGATTACAGTGTGTATCCCTGCTGTTTACAGGAATAGAAATGGACTAGATCTCTTATGCCGTCAAATTCTACATTTCATACCCAACATTCTACATTTCATACCCAACATTGACAGGCGTGGTGTAGCGAGGGTGGCTCCGGTGGAGCGCCGGAAAAGTTAAAGGGCGCGCTGCCATCCGCCACCCTTCCCTCCGCCCGCTATACCGCAGGCCTCTGTACAGGCAGCCACAGAGCAGGGGGAGGAGAAGCAGAGGGGCGGACGGGTCTGGGACCACGCCTGTCGGGTCAGGTCGACAACAAAAAGGTCGACACACCTTAGGTCAACGCCAATTGGTCGACACACCTTAGGTCGACATGGACAAAAGGTCGACATTGACAAAAGGTCGACAGGAACAAGGTCGACATGGAAAAAGCTCGACATGAGTTTTTTTTGTTTTTTTGGTGTCGTTTTCTTCGTAGAGTGACCGGGAACCCCAATTAGTGCACCGCGTCCCCTCGCATGGCTCGCTTCGCTCGCCATGCTTCGGGCATGGTGCCTTCGCTCCGCTCGGCACACTTTACCGTCCCAATCGTAGTCCACATGGATTGTTAAGTATGAAAAAGTTCCAAAAAAGAAAAAAATTGTGAAAAACTCATGTCGACCTTTTTCCATGTCGACCTTGTTCCTGTCGACCTTTTGTCCATGTCGACCTTTTGTCCATGACGACCTAAGGTGTGTCGACCAATTGGCGTCGACCTAAGGTGTGTCGACCTTTTTGTTGTCGACCTGGAGTCCGGATACCGGGGCGGACACTGACTCAGACTCGGAGACTAGGTAGGGAACAGGGCAGGCCAGAGTCGACAGCAGGAGTCACTGACAGTCGCCACATGCCGGAGCTCTGCTGTCCTCTAAATATGTCTCACTGTCTGCTTGTAGCTGTGCAGCAAGGTTAACTCTGTCCTGCTACACCACTCACTGCCCCCGCTGCTGCAGCACCTCTTTCGACCATGGCTGCTGCAGCACCTCTCTCTGTCCCAGCTGCGTTTCTATAGAGGAGGAGACCCGTGTGCAGACTCCGTGTGTGGGCCCCCTCCTCTCCTATAGCCGTCACTGCCGCTGTCCGTGCTGAGACTCTGGCACAGTGCCAGAGTCTATAGCGTAATGCGCAGGACCCCGAAAAATGACCGCTGCGCCATTTTTACGGAGTCCTGCGCATGCACTGTAGACTCTGGCACTGTTCCAGAGTCTCTAGCTCTCAGTGCGCTAGCAGCGGCGGTGATGGCTACTGGAGAGGAGGGGGCCCACACACAGTCACCGATGGACGCCGGAAAGGTAAGTATAGAAAAAATGGGTGCAGTGTATATTTTTGTTGTACGCCTTCGGTGCGCACTGTACCAGGTTTAAACGTGGGGGCACCCAAAGGAAACTTTTGCCCTGAGATACACAAGGTCTAGAACCAATCTAGGATTTTTCTATATTTTTTCTTTTCAAACGTAGCATGCACCCGATTCAGTACAGGAGAGGGGGTGCCGAAACATAGCATTGCTCCGGGGCACCGTGGCACCAAGCTACACCTCTGCCGTAGCCAGTTAGGTAGAGCGCCTGCTTATGCAATCACAAAAAATTCCTAGTGACCGGCAAGTGTAATGTACCAAATGCGATTTTATTTTTCCCCGCCTGACTCCGCCGATGGGCACATTCCTTATCGCTCAGTAACAAATACTCTGGTTATTGTTTGAGAAATGAGTGTTACCTGGAGGAAAATAATACAAGAGGAGAAATAAAGAGAAGTGCACTTACACCTGATGGATACGATACTGCGACGGCGTATTACACAAGGGTCGCATCGCACACAGTATCACTCAGCTGCTGGAATGCACCGCCATTCATCTCACGGAAGAAAACAGTAGGATCATAATGTTTTACATGTTCCACAATAAATGATACAAAGAGAAGATTTTATATGAGGAATGCAGAGTATGTGTATTATATTCATTATTAAAAGCCTTCTAGTAAGCCAAAGAGCCCCTGGTATAAAGGCGTGTGCTGGTCCCAGTGACAGGCTATGCTATTTCTTTTCTTTTATTACGTTTCTTGAATTCACCAAAAGTATCATAAAAGAGATACGAAGCAAAATACGAGCGCAGCAGGATAACATGTAACCTTAAAAAAAAAAAGTTATATGGAGTAAAAAAGATACGTCGTAGCAGAGCAAATTTTAACAGTATATAAGAGGGGCAGGGGTGGTGCATGGGGGAGGAGGGGGTGGAGAGTCCACTCGGGAAGTAACGGAACAGAAAAATATAGAAATCAGTAGCATCTTATAAGCCTATATCTTAGGTTATGTAGAGGTTGATTAAACCATGAGGTCCAGGGGGGCTCACACTTTCACAAAGGATGTGGAAGAGTTTTGTAGGATGCTCGTAGTACATTCCATTTAGTAAAGTTACCATACATGACAGCAGACTGAAGAAATGGATAGTGGAGATATAGGCCCTCATTCCGAGTTGTTCGCTCGCTAGCCGCTTTTCGCAGCAGTACACACGCTAAGCCGCCGCCCTCTGGGAGTGTATCTTAGCTTAGCAGAATTGCGAACGAAGTATTCGCAATATTGCGAAAAGATTTTACTGTGCAGTTTCTGAGTAGCTCGAGACTTACTCTTCCAGTGCGATCAGTTTAGTGCTTGTCGTTCCTGGTTTGACGTCACAAACACACCCAGCGTTCGCCCAGCCACTCCCCCGTTTCTCCAGCCACTCCCGCGTTTTTCCCAGAAACGGCAGCGTTTTTTTCACACACTCCCATAAAACGGCCAGTTTCCGCCCAGAAACACCCACTTCCTGTCAATCACATTACGATCACCAGAACGAAGAAAAAACCTCGTAATGCCGTGAGTAAAATACCAAACTTCTTAGCAAATTTACTTGGCGCAGTCGCAGTGCAAACATTGCGCATGCGCAATTAGCGGAAAATCGCTGCGATGCGAAGAAAATTACCGAGCGAACAACTCGGAATGAGGGCCATAGTCTAAAGGCAATTGGATAGGGTAGATATAGTCTAGAGGCAATTGGATAGGGGAGATATAGTCTAGAGGCAATTGGATAGGGGAGATATAGTCTAAAGGCAATTGGATAGGTGATATATAATCTAGAGGCAATTGGATAGGGGAGATATAGTCTAGAGGCAATTGGATAGGGGAGATGTAGTCTAGAGGCAATTGGATAGGGGAGATATAGTCTTGAGGCAATTGGATAGGGGAGATGTAGTCTAGAGGCAATTGGATAGGGGAGATGTAGTCTAGAGGCAATTGGATAGGGGAGATATAGTCTAGAGGCAATTGGATAGGGAAGATGTAGTCTAGAGGCAATTGGATAGGGGAGATGTAGTCTAGAGGCAATTGGATAGGGGAGATATAGTCTAGAGGCAATTGGATAGGGGAGATGTAGTCTAGAGGCAATTGGATAGGGGAGATATAGTCTAGAGGCAATTATCAGTAACTAATGAATTCCCCAAATTTTAAATTATTCAATCTTCATTTAGGTTCATAGTAGCTGGAAGAGATTTAGTTTGCCTAAATCTAGTCTATAATAATTTCACAATAGCCCACTGCAACAGGGTCCATGAGCGGCTCACCTCTAAAAAACCAGAGGCAGGGAACTGCAATCCAGATTCCAGCAAACCCCAATCCGTGCTAGTGTAGGTCAGAATGCCACCTCTCCCATTTCCTGCCTGGGGGGAGCTGTAGTGTCCAGGCCGCCATGTGGGTCAGTAAATAGTTATCTCTTTACTACTGGTCTGCGCACCTACCACTACCTTACTCATAGGCCAAGCATTATAAGGGGCCACGCACTTGAGCGTCTGGGACCTTCATTATAATCAACACCTGTGAATGCTCTAGAGCAGTGATTCCCAACCTCAAACCTCAATTACCTCCAACAAGTTGTGTGCTGAGGATTTCTGTCTGCGGACGCAGGTGGGATAATTACTGACGCAACAAAATAGATTAACTTACCTGTGCATGATTGAAGCCATCCAGAAAACATGGCCTGTTGTTGGTGCTTGAAGACTGGAGCTGAGAACCCCGTGCTTTAGAGATTTTCCAGGTAAGAGAAGTTCTGTTTACTTCCTAAGGGCCTAATTCAGCATAGATCGCTAAAGAGCAGAAATCGCTATTCGTGATTTCCTCACTTCTGCGCATGAGAGTGATGGTGAAAATCTGTAACCTACAGCTATCCCGTGATTGGCCAACCTACCTACATCTGAGCAGCGTTTTGACATACACTTCACAATTTCCATCCCTAAAAGATCCAAGAAGATATTTCTAACGCTCCACTAGAGTAACCAATTAGGGATTTTCTCAAGCCACTTGCTATGTGCGTTTGTTAAATAGATTGTCAAAGAAATGGTATTTTGGCATTCCTGTATAAGAAAGGCATTGCATTTTGTTCCTGGGGAGGTGATGTAAGGAGAGCGGGGATGTATTATAGCGCAGAGCTCCGAGATCTGCCCCCCGTGCATACAATCCGCTCACAAACATGGAAGCACATTCTGCTCTCCAGCTAATGGGACTGTCATTGCTCGGTGCAGTCTGCTAGGCCATTGTCTGCAAACTCGGCAAAGGAAACATTATTCAGAGTCTATTCAGGAACCCCATAGAGGCGACGCGCTGAGTAATTATCAGAGACTCTATATTAACAAGGGCATCTTTGCCGTTTGTCTTGGCTGGCTTAATAAGGCCTACTAATGGGGTCTGTGGGAAATGAGGGGCGATAATAGCACTAAACAAGGCTTCTGTTTATACGGTGGCTTCTCGGGAAGTGAAAGCAGAGCCACAAGTTACCGCATTGCAAACTCTGACTTCTGTCCAACGGAAATCTGCGGCCCTTATTTTATCTGGTACTGTTTGAGAATCTATGTCCAAATTGTACAGCACAACGG
Source organism: Pseudophryne corroboree (assembly GCF_028390025.1). Lineage (NCBI taxonomy): Eukaryota > Metazoa > Chordata > Amphibia > Anura > Myobatrachidae > Pseudophryne > Pseudophryne corroboree. The sequence continues at coordinate 9,972,902 of NC_086450.1, read as the reverse complement.
AATGTGCTGGCGCTATCAAGTAACTGCTCATAAATAAATGATAGGTATAAATATAGGTGATGACGTGATTTGCCATTACCAATGCTGCGTAATTATGCGTCCATGTAATGCAGTATTCTGTGTGGCGGTCGTGTGTCTGTAGCAGATGCATGGTTAGTGTGGGAACATGGGAGGTCATTCCGACCCGTTCGTATGCAGCGGTTCTTCACTGCGGTGCGAACGGGTCGGAACTGCACAAGTGCGGCGCCCGCAACGCACACTTGCGTCATTGCCCAGCGACAGCCGTCGCCGGGCAACGACCAGAAGAGAGAAGAAAGTGATCGCTAGCGCGATCGCAAGAAAATTGACAGCGGGGAGGCGTTCCAGGGCGGATACTCACCGTTTCCCGGGCGTGGAGATCCGAACGCAGGTGTGTCCAGGCGTTTGGAGGGCGGATGTCTGACGTCAATCCCGGGACCTTCGTCGCTGGATCCGTCGCACAGGGTAAGTAAGTCTGACCCTGGTCTTGTTTTGCAGGAAACTTTTTTAGCATAGCCGGGCTGCACGACAATCACAGCCTTGCTATGCAGAAATACACCCCCCCATAGGCGGAGTCTAGTTGATCGCACGGGCAGCAAAAAGTTGCTACGTGCGATCAACTCGGAATGAGGGCCGTGGTTTGTGCATGTGTGTGCTGAAGGAAAACAAGTGTGATGGGACCCTTATTGTTTCACCCCACTGTGTCTGATTCTGAATTCAGAATCAGGCCCGAAATCTCGTTATTTCATTGGGTGGTATTCATGTGACCGCCGGTCAGCTGACCGACAGTCACATGACCTCTTCCACCAGCCCGACGGGTCACTGTCCCGATGGTCGGCATGCCGAACAACAGGGACTATTTCCACTCGTGGGTGTCCACGACACCCATAGAGTGGGAATAGAACCCGTGGCGACCACAGGTCGCCACGAGCCCGCAGCGTGGCGAGCGCAGCAAGCCCGCAAGGGGCTTGCTGCACTCACCCCTCCCCGCTGGGATCCCGGCGTCGGTATATGCTGCCGGGATCCCGGCGTCGGTTAGCTGACCGGCGGTCAGGAGACCGCCGGTCAGCCGTACTACACCCATTTCATTAACAGGTAGACCAGTTTGTATTGCAGTTATGTTACTTAACTTTTCCTCAGACAAATTAAAGAGAAACAAATTTACTCCTATACTTCAGATATATATTGCTGATATTTGTGCGCCCCAAGAGGAGCGCTGCAGTCTGGTTTTCTTGATTTTAAGTTTTAATATTGATATGAATAATTTTTTTTCATTCTGCTGATTGGTTGGTATTTTATCTCTCTCCAAGGTTTGATACATCTCACCCTCTTTTTAAAAAAAATGCAGTTACTTTAGGACAGGGGTGGGGAACCTGCGGCCCTCCACCTGTTGTTGAACTACACGTCCCAGAATGCCCTGCAACAGTTTAAGCATGGCCGAATAGCAAAACTGCAGCAGGGCATGCTGGTATGTGTAGTTCACCAACAGCTGGAGGGCCCCTGCTTTAGGAGCTTATTGGTCTTTTGAAGTTAGTTTGTAGTTAGGATTTGCATTTGCATATTTAACCATCTGTCAAGTATTTCCAGAATACATTCACTTGCACATCCACAAGGATTCCTTATGATCTCCGCATACATATTGCTAGACATGATATGAAAAGTCTTGTGTATTATCTGCTGATTTATCAGTCTGGGGATATTGTACATGTGGACTAATTTGTAGTTCTGCGGAGGTGGATGTTGGGAGAAGCGGCTGCGCCATACCTGTCCAGCCACGTGGGGGGGGGGGGGGGGGGGGGGTGTTAAAGACTGGCTTCCCTGCCCTCCCGGCAATTGACGGCTGATGTCACCAGGAGGTGGGGCTTATGTCTGGTGGCAGCGGGAGTTGGGGCTTAAGTCATGGGGTGGGACTTAAGTCCAGTGCTGGTAGAGAACAGGCTGGCTTCTAGGTACTGCATCGGCTGCAGCCCCTAGAAGTCAGATTGGGCTGCCGTAATAACAGGGAAGGGGCTACCCATAGGAAGAGTTCTCTATGCTATGGCAGTCCGGACTGGCAGTCCCAGTGAGAGAGAACACCTGTCTGGCTGTGATTAGCAGGGAATGCTTCCAATGGAAAGTCACTGCCACTGCTATGCAGTCCCTGCAAGAGGCAGATTATACTGGAGGGGGGTGCAGTGTAGCAACCCACTGGTTAGGAGTATGGTTGAAGAAATGCGATTGTTCCAATAATATGTTTTGCAGGAGGCTATAGGCGATAAGCGGAAACCACCAAGCGCTTCACGCAGTAAATTGTTAGCTGAAATGCACCAAAAATGGATCTGCCCTACAGTAATTAATTACAGGATGGTGCTCCCCAAATGTAACGATCACCACAAAAAATAAAATAAAGAAATATGTATTTATAAATAGAAAAATACAAGGGTTAATTCCCTGTGATTGCTGCTTTTCCAGGGCTGCTGCGATCTATCCTTAAACACGCTTTCAATAGCTATTCATCAGAAAGTATTTTTAGACGTGTAATTTGCCTGACATAGAACTATCTACTATTAAAACCTGATTTTGTGTCCTTTCTCTGGGCCCTGTGTACATCACTCCGGTAAGCGCATTTGTTAGGATCGCAGCATAATAACAAGACGCCGAGGAAGAAAGGGAACTAAAAGCTGAACGGATAGAGGTAGAAATACATTCAGACACCTGGACGCCTGCAATCTTCTGTCACTCTTTGTTATAGCTCCACATCTCCGGCCTTTCAAGAGAACCTTTATTCTACTGATTACTAAATTAGTGTTTGATTTAATGAGTCTTCCCTTTCAGAAGTGTGCCGGCTACACCGCCATTTTTACATATCAGCATGACAAAGCCGCGGTAAATCACTGCCTGTATTTACTGCCACCGTTTCCTTTTATCTCTGCGGAACTGTTTGTCTACTTTTTACTTTTGTGCAGCGTAGTTGGGGGATGTGTAAAATATACAACCTGATAGAGTATTAAGGGCGGCTTAGCCCATCTGTAGACCACGGTGTAAAAATACAGCTGGCCGGTGTGCGCAGCGTGTAAGAACCTGCAGGGTTTTCCCTCCACACAAAACGTATTTTAACATTGAACAAATATTTTTTTTTTTTCACAAGGGTCAAAAACCATTATCATGACTGGGATCTTTGGATACAGGATAGCAGTGCTCATAACACCTGGTGGTCCAACCAAAAAGACGTGATTCATACAATACTTTAAATGGGATGTTCCGGAGGGGGTTAGGGTTTCGCAGCGGAGGGAGGGGGTGGGGAATATTGGTTAGGATCAGGCTGCAGGAAGCGAGGGTTAGGGTTTCGCTGCGGAGGGAGGGGGTGGGGAATATTGGTTAGGATCAGGCTGCAGGAAGCGAGGGTTAGGGTTAGGGGGGTAGCGGGGGAGGGTTAGCCTACTTACTGTACCTTCCAGGTTTTCGGATCCCGTTCATCGAGATGCCGCTGTTGGTAGTCTGACCGCCGGCACCCCAAGCACCAGTATTTCAATACCGTGCCCCTTTAATAATCTTTCAAAGATAAAATTAATTAATAATATATTTTCAATTGTTATAGTTAAAAAAAGGGGCAGACGAGATCGGCCAAGTGATCCGTATCTGATGTCAAATTCTAGGTTTCTATGAGTGTCCTTTGGCAAAAATGTATTCTAATATTTATTGCAATCTTTCCTTGTAACTAGCCCATACTCTATTCATTGGATAGGCTGCACTGTCAGTGATGTCACTGGCTCTAGTGAATGTATAGGCTGCGCACTCAGTGATGTCATAGGCTCTAGTGAATGTATAGGCTGCACTCTCACTGATGTCACTGGCTCCTAATGATTGGATAGACTGCACTCTCAGTGACATCACTGGCTCCTAATGATTGGATAGGCTGCACTCTCACTGATGTCACTGGCTCTAGTGCAGTGGTCTCCAACCTTAATTGGGGTGTGAGCTACTCGAGAAAAATTAAATCTCCTGCTTGCTGGCGCTCTCTCAGTGTTAAGACTGGACTCGTGGCCAGTGGTGTAGCTATAAATTTTGCACTCTCCTGCCAAAAACAGTTTCTGGCACCCCTCCCATTGCTGTATTAAAAGTAAAGAATTAGCGGCGTGCACTCCAAAAAGAGGGTGTGGCCTCACTGCAAGGGCCATGGTATTGCAGGAAATTACTACCTTACACCCCAGTTTTCCAACCTGCTTGCCCAGACGTTGGCCACCACAGGAAAAAAAAACACCTGATTCATGCCCCTTACATTATTTATTATTTTTCTTTCTTATAGTAATGCCTCTTACACATTATGCCACACACCATAATGCCCGTGACACATTATACCACACACAGTAATGCCACTTACACAATATGCCACACACCGTAATGCCCGTTACACATTATGCCACACACCGCAGTGCTCCTGACACATTATTCCATACACCACAATGCCCCTGACACATTATTCCACACACCGCAATGCCCCTGACACATTATTCTACATACCATAATGCCCCTCACATTATTCTACACCCCGTAATGCCCATGACACATTATTCTACATACCGTAATGCCCCTCACATTATTCTACACCCCGTAATGCCCATGACACATTATTCTACATACCGTTATGCCCCTCACATTATTCTACACCCCGTAATGCCCATGACACATTATACCACACACAGCAATGCCCGTGATACATTATGCCACACACTGTAATGCCTGACACATTATGCCACCTACTGCAATGCCTGTGATAAATTATGCCACACACCATTATGCCCGTTACACATTATGCCTGACAATAATGCTTCTAATTAATTTTAAATTACCTGCTCGTTGTCAGGGATCTTGTGCTCATTGCCAGGGGTTTCATGCACACAGAAGCCTTGTAATATCACTGCTGAGACTAACCCAGACTAAATGCTGCTATCACGCCCCGTTTGGAGGGTCCGTATAGCGTTGGGTGCGGGCTCCGTCACACTCCATGCAGCTGCTCAGGGGCAAAGATGGAGGTATTGGCGCCATCAGCTCTCCCACGTATGGCCGCGCACAGCCACACCTATTTAGAGCCAACACAAACTGTAAAGTTACATTATGCTCCATCAGTATACACATGCATTGTGCTGATTATTGCAGCTATCACCTCACCTAGTTAGAGCCAAATAAACTGTACAATCCAATATGCTTCATCAGTATACACCTGCATTGTGCTGATTATTGCAGCCTTTGCAATACCTATTTAGACTCTAAATAGGTGTGGGGATGGCTGCAAAAATCAGCACAATGCATACTGATGGAGCATATTGGATTGTACAGTTTATTTGTCTCTAACTAGGTGAGGTGATAGCTGCAATAATCAGCACAATGCATGTGTATACTGATGGAGCATAATGAGGTTGTGGCACAGCCACGTTATGCTCCATCATAATACACCTGCATTGTGCTGACTGCCACTACACACACACAGAAGCCTTTTAAAAAGATTACTGCTGGCACCTGTAAGACTCACTACCCGTTTGCACGGTCCGGATGGCGTGGGGTGCGGGCACAATACAAGCGGCTACTCAGGGGCATGGAGGAGGTAACTGCACCACCAGCTCTCCCGCGTACGTTGTGAACAGCCGCGCACAGTGACGTACAGCCGCGTACAACAGCTCCCTGCCGCCTCCCACTCCCCGAGTATTAATGCATCAGATTAATGTCAGTATTGGCGGCTGGACGGCTGGATTCTGCCCGCAAGCTACTCCAATTACAGCGGTGAGCTACCCGTAGCTCGGGAGCGACGGGTTTGCGACCGCTGCTCTAGTGAATGTATAGGCTGCACTCTCGCTGATGTCACTGGCTCTAGTGAATGTATAGGCTGCACTCTCCCTGATGTCACTGGCTCTAGTGACTGGATAGGCTGCACTCTCACTGATGTCACTGGCTCTAGTGACTGGATAGGCTGCACTCTCAGTGATGTCACTGGCTCCTAGTGACTGGAGTGGCTGCACTCTCACTGATGTCACTGGCTCTAGTGACTGGATAGGCTGCACTCTCAGTGATGTCACTGGCTCTAGTGACTGGATAGGCTGCACTCTCAGTGATGTCACTGGCTCTAGTGAATGTATAGGCTGCGTTCTCAGTGATGTCACTGGCTCTAGTGAATGTATAGGCTGCGCTCTCAGTGATGTCACTGGCTCTAGTGAATGTATAGGCTGCGTTCTCAGTGATGTCACTGGCTCTAGTGAATGTATAGGCTGCACTCTCACTGATGTCACTGGCTCTAGAGAATGTATAGGCTACACTCTCAGTGATGTCACTGGCTCTAGTGACTGGATAGGCTGTACTCTCAGTGATGTCACTGGCTCCTAGTGACTGGATAGGCTGCACTCTCAGTGATGTCACTGGTTCCTAGTGACTGGATAGGCTACGCTCTCAGTGATGTCACTGTCTCCTAGTGACTGGATAGGCTGCACTCTCAGTGATGTCACTGGTTCCTAGTGAATGTATAGGCTGCATTATCAGTCATGTCACTGGTTCCTAGTGACTGGATAGGCTGCATTCTCAGTGATGTCACTGGTTACTAGTAAATGGATAGGCTGCACTTTCAGTGATGTCACTGGCTCCCAGTAACTGGATAAGTTACACTCTCAGTGATGTCACTTGTTCCTCGTGACTGGATAGGCTGCACTCTCAGTGACATCACTGGCTCCCAGTGACTGGATAGGTTACACTCTCAGTGATGTCACTGGTTCCTAGTGACTGGATAGGCTGCACTCTCAGTGATGTCACTGGCTCCCAGTGACTGGATAGGTTACACTCTCAGTGATGTCACTGGTTCCTAGTGACTGGATAGGCTGCACTCTCAGTGACGTCAATGGCTCCCAGTGACTGGATAGTTTACACTCTCAGTGATGTCACTGGTTCCTAGTGACTGGATAGGCTGCACTCTCAGTGATGTCACTGGCTCCTAGTGACTGGATAGGCTGCACTCTCAGTGATGTCACTGGTTCCTAGTGACTGGATAGGCCACACTCTCAGTGATTTCACTGGCTCCTAGTGACTGGATAGGCTGCACTCTCAGTGATGTCACTGGCTCCTAGTGACTGGATAGGCTGCACTCTCAGTGATGTCACTGGCTCCTAGTGACTGGATAGGCTGCACTCTCAGTGATGTCACTGGTTCCACTTCCTAGTGACTGGATAGGCTGCATTCTCAGTGATGTCCCAGAAAGTTTGCAGGGCTCAGCCTTTGGATGTATTTGACATTATCAACTCAAGTGCACCAGGATGCATATTTGACCTTTTACGGCACTGTCAAATGCATTAGGATGGTAAATACAAATCTTATTGAAAGTATGCTTCTCTGAGCATTTTACAACCCCCCCCCCCCCCCCCCCAGGCCTTTTACAGGGTAGCAGGCTCTCTGGGAGCTTCTATCACAACTAAAGGGTATATTCAAATTTGTCCGGAAACTGCCGTCTTGTCGGAAAGACGGCAGTTTCCAACTTTTTTAGGTCGGAAACTGTTCTGACCTGTTCAATCCCCCAGCCATTTTTCCGACAATTCTGCAATTCCGACTTGTCAGAAAACACGTGGATCGGCAGAATAGCTGCGGATCCACGTGTTTTGTCAGAAGTGCGACCAGGTTTTAGCCCCGTTTCTGATAGTGTCAATCCGACTTTAAAAAAAGTCAGATTGGCATTGTTGGGAAAGGCCAATTTGGCTGCTCATGGAATACTGAGATGTCGGATCCTTTCCCATATTGACTGAAATAAACAAAACAAGGGGATCAGTACGCGATACTGCCGGACGGAATCCCTGAGGTCGGAATACCGACACCGGAATCCCGACCGGCACAATCCCGACAGGGGGGCGAGCGCAATGCAGCCCATTGCAGGCTCGCTGCGCTCGCCACGCTGCGGGCACGGTGCCTCGCTACGCTCGGCACACTAATTTATTCTCCCTCTATGGGTGTCGTGGACACCCACAGAGGGAGAATATGTCGGGATTGTGCCGGTTGGGATCCCGGTGTTGGTATTCCGACCGGCGGGATCTTGACCGCATCCCAAAACAAGATGGTTGATGATAATTTGTAACCATCAGAAAATAGAAAATAATATGAGATTGGATAAGAGATGAATAGAGACGTTAGTTATAGGCAGTAAATACACCAGCAGACGCACTGTGCATCACATATACCAGGAATTCACAGTGCAATGCTGGTACGCAGTATCACGCTCACACATGTCATTCATTAACCTTCAATTCTAGTGTCTTACAGGAAGATATTGATGTAGGTTATTGGATATCTATTCATGACTTTCAGACTGTTTCGCCGCGGCGTCCTCGCGCTGACATGACTAATACCTCATTTTTATTGTGGCTACTTGTTACAGCCCAATGCACGTACAGGGAATGCAGACACAATGGGGGGTTACTGTGGGTAGAACGTTCTAAAAATAATATTCAGATATGGAAGACCTGAAATTCTGCTCACATACCTTAGTTGTCTAATCAGTAACAACAAACCAATCAAGCGCTGTGTTCCCATCGCTTTGTATCCACACAGCAGGCGGCCTCTCAGTGTTCTGCGTATATACTAGGTATGTCCATGTACTTCCAACCTGAAACTGTGAGCGACGGGAAACGAGGGTTCTCCAATGGGGCAATTTAACTCCTAGCCATGTATTCTATTGCGTCCGTAACGCCATGACGGATGTCTGCACTCAGTTTTCCTTACACGGGTGCAACATGACTGAGATTAGAATATGCTCCTATCTGTGTAAAATCTGCCAGGAATTATCGGGTTTTAGAGACAATAATAGTACTTTCTTATCACTGCTATTCGGGGCGATAAGAAATGATATCTCCCTACCCGACCTCTCCACTCTGCACAAGATCTGCGTCTCTCATCCACACGTATCATTTGTTCCCACTCAAAATTAGAGGATTTTGGGGGTAATTCAGTCCTGATCACATGCTAGATTTTTTTGCTGTGCTGCAATCAGGTCAGAACTGCGCATGCGTATGCAACGCAATGCGAAGGCGCATCGTACAGGTGCAAAGCAGATCTTTGCTGTGCGATGGGATTTACGAAGAATCCATTCGCACAGCCGATCACAAGGAGATTGACAGGAAGAAGGTGTTTGTGGGTGGCAACTGACCGTTTTCTGGGAGTGTTTGGAAAAATGCAGGCGTGTCCAAGCGTTTGCAGGGCGGGTGTCTGACGTCAATTCCGGGACCTGAGTAAGTTCTGGGCAACTCAGAAACTGCACAAAACTTTTTTGTAGTGCCCGGCTGCACATGCGATCACACTCTTGCAAAGCGAAAATACACTCCCCCAAAGGCGGCGACTATCTACTCAAAGCGCTGCAAAAAATAGCTTGCGAGCGATCAGGCCTGAATTAGGCCCCTTGTCTGGTCTTCCCCCACTCTGTGGAATACCCTCCCACGCACAATAAGACTCACCTCTAGTCTCCAAACCTTTAAACATTCCCTGAAAACTCACCTCTTCAGACAAGCCTATCAAATTCCAGAACCACCCACATAACCTTCACTGCTTCCCTATCTAATTACATCCTCTCTGTACAGTCCACATAACATCACATATCTTGTCTTTCTTTACTCTCCTGTCCCTTGGCCAACATTGCTGGGTGATCATATCATACAACCCATTAAGAATTTAGCAATCTGGTGGACCATTATGCAATAGGTAGCATCTATCCTTGTGTATCAATGCCTATTTCCCGATAGATTGTAAGCTTGTGAGCAGGGCCCTCCTACCTCTATGTCTGTCTGTTTCTACCCAGTTTTGTTCTATTTCTGTTGTTCTAATTGTAAAGCGCAACGGAATATGCTGCGCTATATAAGAAACTGCTATTAAATAAGTAAGTACAGGGACTCTGAAAGGAGCAGACCCTGCGATATGTTAGCAGTGAAGTGATTGCTTTAGTGGTCCCTCCGCTACTAGAGTATATTGGGACACGCGGTGTGCTACTGCGCAAGTACAGACTGCTGACCACACACGTACAGGGTATGCAGTTATATTCCCGACTGTCGGGATCCCGGCGGTCGAAATCCTGACTCTGAAATCCCGACAGCCATTGAAATGCCGACGGTCCACGCCACCACACGAGGGGGACGGTCGACACTGGGCCCGAAGCGTGGCAAGTGGATACGCTGCGTTCGAGGTCGGGATTCTGGCTGTCGGGAAATCATACTGATCCCACATGCAGGTCCCATTGCCGCCCAGGGAGGGTCGCACGGTGTTTTAGTGGAATGTAGCCCATAGGTCGGGGGTCAAACTCGTAAATCCGTTAGCTATGCCGCCCTCATGGTCAGAGATGGAGGAACCTCCTTCATACATTTGGGGTGATACTTAATGTTTGCGGGTATCTACCACAAATATTTAATGATAAATAGGTCTCTATAACACTAACGATATAGCATATTGGCCCTCATTCCGAGTTGTTCGCTCGTTAATTTTCTTCACATCGCAGCGATTTTCCGCTAACTGCGCATGCGCAATGTTCGCATTGCGGCTGCGCCAAGTAAATTTGCTAAGAAGTTTGGTATTTTACTCACGGCATTACGAGGTTTTTTCTTCGTTCTGGTGATCGGAGTGTGGTTGACAGGAAGTGGGTGTTTCTGGGCGGAAACTGGCCGTTTTATGGGTGTGTGTGAAAAAACGCTGCCGTTTCTGGGAAAAACGCGGGAGTGGCTGGAGAAACGGAAGAGTGTCTGGGCGAACGCTGGGTGTGTTTGTGACGTCAAACCAGGAACGACAAGCACTGAACTGATCGCACTGGAAGAGTAAGTCTCGAGCTACTCAGAAACTGCACAGAAAAATATTTTCGCAATATTGCGATTCTTTCGTTCGCAATTCTGCTAAGCTAAGATTCACTCCCAGAGGGCGGCGGCTTAGAATGTGCAATGCTGCTAAAAGCGACTAGCGAGCGAACAACTCAGAATGAGGGCCATTATGTGTAAAAGTCACCAATGTGAGAATACACAATTATTACAACGTATTTTTTTTTTTTTTTTTATTTGAGATGGATTTTTTGTTGTTTCAATTATTACAATTATTGATAGCTGGATTGCTAGAATCTCTTTAATTGCATACAAAGGGGCTGATTCTGAGCCGGGAGTAAAGCAAAAAAGGGCAAGTATAGTAAGTATAGTAAATTTGCACATTTGTAAAACCCTGCAGGTGGGGCAGATGTAACATGTGCAGAGAGATTTGTCTTTGGAAGGGGCGTGTCCTAGCCATACTTACCGACAATCTGGCTGCCCCCTCCGGGAGGAGGCAGCCAGGTCGGAGCAGCAGGGCTGTGGCGAGGTGGAGGATTATGTTTAGAGGCGGGATTGGGGGGCGTGGCCGCATGAACATGACATCATGACCCCGCCTCCTATCTAGCAAATCCGATAATATTAGCATTGCAAGGCAGGGGCGGGATCGCCCACTTTGACCTACGCCGCTGGGGGTTTGTTAGGAGATGCGGGGTGGTGGGCGCTCGGCCGGGAGACTTGCCCACTATTCCAGGGGCCAGGAGCACCACCCAATTTTCGGGAGCCTCCTGGCCATTCCGGGAGAGTAGGCAAGTATGGTCCTAGCTCAGATGTAAATGACAGTGTAATAACAAAGCTGTTAGCATCTGTTGGCTACTTGCAGAAGCAGCCGGTAATTACCCCGCACACAAACAAAATGAATGTATTTGCCCGCCTTGCAGTAAGTGCACTATGGTTTGTTAAGGTGCAAATTAATTGCTTTTTTTTTGCTTCCCTCCCAGTTTAGAAACAGCCCCTATGTATTCATTTAAAATTAGCATGAAGAAATTCAAGACCAAAATCTATGTTCAATCTCAGTTATCTTTAATTAAGAAATACATGTGGACCAAACTGGAGATGAAGAAAAACAGTATAGTCCAGTACGGCACAAACTAAATGGCAGTGTAAGATCGCCATCTAGTGTTAGAAATCAAGAATGCATGTGGCAGTAACCTGACTAGTTCCTTCCTGTATATGTATTTTCTCAATCATGCCCAGGTTATTTAATGTATGTGCCAGGGTCCGAAATTATACAATTTTCTTGCTGTAGGAAATAATAATTTAGGGGTAATTTAGGAACAGCTCTGAAAACCTTTGACAACAGATATTGTGACCAAAATGTCAGCGAGTCTGAAAAGTTTAAAACAAATTCAAACATCCACTTAAAACTCACCTTTTCATCAGGTGTGGTTCATTAGGTTGACATACATTGGTCGACATGTACTATGTCGACCAGAGCCGGCCCTAACCAATATGATGCCCTAGGCAAGATTTTGGCTGGTGCCCCCTAGCACTGCCGCTAGTTCTGCAGGAGATGCCTGGCATGAGTCAGCTGGCAGCTCTGCTAACGTCGGGCGCCTTTTGTTTATGAAAATGCATCTTATTTGCATTACTATGTGGCTAGGATGCACAAGCAGCTTCTGCTGATTAAAATGATATGCGGCATGCTTATATTCTGTGTGCGACTGCGGCTGTATCTGCATATGAAATGCTACGTTGCGCAGCATTTCATATGCAGATACAGCCGCAGTCACACACAGAATATAGGCATGCCGCATATCATTTTAATCATCAGAAGCTGCTGGTGCCCCTAAGCATGCCAAATGCCCTAGGCATTTGCCTAGTTTGCCTATGCCTAAGGCCGGCTCTGAGGTCGACATGGAAAAATGTCGGCCTGAGTTTTTTTTACTGATTTTGGTGTTGCTTTCTTCGTAAAGTGACGTGGAATCCCAATTAGTGCACCGTGTCCCCTCGCATGGCTTGCTTTGCTCGCCATGCTTCGGGCAAGGGCCATTAAGTATGAAAAAGGTCAAAAAATGTAAAAAAAAAAATATAATTGTGAAAAACTGATGTCGACCTTTTTCCACGTCAATCTAGTACATGTCGACCTAATGACCGCCATACTTTTCATGGAAGCCTACGTCCCTTCTACTAAATCTATTAATTCATTGAATATTTTAGTGCGAGCAGAATCAGACGACTGTAACTGACAGATAAATATGCACCGGCAGCTTGCACGTAATTGAATCTACCCCTTAGTATGTGAGCTCTCATGAGCAGGGCCCACCGTCCTCATGTTTCTCTTGTCTCCTAGTCCATATCATTCTGTGTGCTCACTCTTCAATGGGTACAGGGCGGCTATTCAGTGCTGATCTGCCTTCCCTTCCCTTTGCTTAAAACAAAAAGTAGCTTTTACTGTAGCAAAGAACTGATTAATAATACAAACTTTATTAAGTAGCACAAGTGACATCACAATGTGTGAGCCAGTACTGTGACGATTGAAGAACATGCACGTGGGCGCTTAAGGGCCCTCATTCAGAGTTGTTTGCTCGCAAGCTGCTTTTAGCAGCATTGCACACGCTAAGCCGCCGCCCTCTGGGAGTGAATCTTAGCTTATCAAAATTGCGAACGAAAGATTCTCAAAATTGCGAATAGAAATTTCTTAGCAGTTTCTGAGTAGCTCGAGACTTACTCTGCCACTGCGATCAGTTCAGTCAGTTTCGTTCCTGGTTTGACGTCACAAACACACCCAGCGTTCGCAGAGGCACTCCTCCGTTTCTCCAGCCACTCCCGCGTTTTTCCCAGAAACTGCAGCGTTTTTCCGCACACACCCATAAAACGGTCAGTTTCCGCCCAGAAACACCCACTTCCTGTCAATCACACTCCGATCACCAGAACGAAGAAAAAAACCTCGTAATGCCGTGAGTAAAATACCAAACTTCGTAGCAAATTTACTTGGCGCAGTCGCAGTGCGAACATTGCGCATGCTCAATTAGCGGAAAATCGCTGCGATGCGAAGAAAAATAACGAGCGAACAACTCGGAATGAGGGCCAAAGAGCCACACAATGATTCACATGCATATACAAACAGACGGGAGCCTAGTGGCAGCCACAAAATTTTATCTGAAAAATAGGGTAAATAGGTTCTGCGAAACCCAAAGATACTAATCCTGACAAACCAGATGTAGGAGGCCTGGAGTCTATACAAACAGAGATTTCTTCTAAGCAAATTGTCTCTGTCCTGGGCAGGGGTTAAAGTGTGGGGTGGAACGAGGTGGAACTGAATTCTATCACCTGTTATGGTAAGGGGAATTAGTTCACCTCCTCCATGGCCCTGCACAGTAATTCCAATAGAAAAGCCCACCCCACCATCCACGTCAATAAATGATGCAGGTGGCACTAGAGTCACTGATGAGTTGCCGACATCTCCCCCTTCCTCAGGTCCTGGTGGTCCTATGTTCCTATGTTTATCCTCCATCTGTGACCCGCCCCTCCTGGTCCGCACACACATTATGTTTGTCAGGCGGCGTTCGTACCCTCCTCAGGTCCCAGCAGTTTCCTTTTCCTGCACGGCATATATGATGTCATGCTGTCACCATTGCTGAAGTGAAGAGGAGCCATGAAGAGGAGTAGCCTCTGTGTATGCAAAAAGCAATATGAAAAGGGGCTGGCAGCACACAGAGGCAGGGAAGCTGCTGGAGGGACACAGGGCATGTAACTACTGGAGGGGCAGAGGCACAGATATGTACAGTATAAGAGGCACTACTGTGAACATTATGTGTATAAGGGCCACTACTGCTGTGGGCATTATGTGTATAAGGGGCACTTCTATGGGAATTATGTGTATATGTGGCATGTCTGTGGGCATTATATGTAGGGGGCACTACTGCTGAGGGCTTTATGTGCATAATCAGCACTACTGTGGGCATTATATGTAAGGGGCGCTACTACTATGGGCATAATGTGCATAAGCAGCACTACTGTGGACATTATATGTAAGGGGTACTACTACTATGGGAATTGTGTATAAGGGGCACTACTGTAGGCATTGAGTATAAGAGGTACCACTGTGTAGCGAAAGATGAATAAGGAGCACTACTGAGTGTTGTAATGTGAATAAGGGGCACTACTATGTGGTGTAATGTGAATTAGGGGCACTACATGCAGTGTAATATGAATAAGACTAGGTGATTCATCGCGCCCTATGGCCGCTCTTCACACTGTTGAAAGGGGCTACGCCCCGTTAACTCCTGCACGCCTTTGAACAGACGCAGTCCGGTAGATAACAGATTCAGAAATGCAGGGCAGTATAGAGGGCATACAGAAATGGTGTCCGGTTGAGAAAAGACAGAGAGGCGTAGCTGGGAAGAAAGGGAATTTACAGAAATGCTGTGTGATCGGTAAAGGATAGGGAGAGGCAGGGTGGTAGGGAGAGGATAAAGAGAGGCAAGGCGTTAGAGAGAACATACCATTGATAACCATTGATACACACAGTGGGCACAAGTAGCAAAGCCGCTTATACACACAGTGCCCACAGGTAGCAGAGGCACTTATACACACAATACCCACAGGTAGCAGAGATGCTTATACACACAGTGCCTACAGGTAGCACCGCTGCTTTTACACACAGTGCCCACAGGTAGCAGAGCCGCTTATACACACAATGGCAACAGGTAGCAGCGCAGCTTATACACACAGTGCCCACAGGTAGCAGAGCCGCTTATACACACAGTGCCCACAGGTAGCAGAGCCGCTTATACACACAGTGCCCACAGGTAGTAGTGCAGCTTATACACACAATACCCAAAGGTAGCAGTGTAGCTTATACACACAGTGCCCACAGGTGGCAGAGCCACTTATACACACAATACCCACAGGTAGCAGAGCCTCTTATACACACAATGCCCACAGGTAGTAGTGCAGCTTATACACACAATACCCAAAGGTAGCAGTGTAGCTTATACACACAGTGCCCACAGGTGGCAGAGCCACTTATACACACAATACCCACAGGTGGCAGAGCCACTTATACACACAGTGGCCACAGGTATCAAAGCTGCTTATACACACAATGCCCACAGGTAGCAGTGGCGCTCCAGGTGACAGCTCCACTTCTACACACAATACCCATAGGTAACAGATGTGCTTATACACACAGTGGCCACAGGTAGCTGAGCCGCTTATACACAGAATGGCCACAGGTAGCAGTGCTGCCTATACACACAGGGCATGTAACTACTGGAGGGGCAGAGGCACAGATATGTACAGTATAAGAGGCACTTCTGTGAACATTATGTGTATAAGGGCCACTACTGCTGTGGGCATTATGTGTATAAGGGGCACTTCTATGGGAATTATGTGTATAAGTGGCATGTCTGTGGGCATTATATGTAAGGGGCACTACTGCTGAGGGCTTTATGTGCATAATCACAACTACTGTGGGCATTATATGTAAGGGGCACTACTACTGTGGGCATTATGTGCATAAGCAGCACTACTGTGGACATTATATGTAAGGGGTACTACTACTATGGGAATTGTGTATAAGGGGCACTACTGTGGGCATTGAGTATAAGAGGTACCACTGTGTAGCGAAAGATGAATAAGGAGCACTACTGAGTGTTGTAATGTGAATAAGGGGCACTACTATGTGGTGTAATATGAATTAGGGGCACTACATGCAGTGTAATATGAATAAGACTAGGTGATTCATCGCGCCCTATGGGCGCTCTTCACACTGTTGAAAGGGCTACGCTCCGTTAACTCCTGCACGCCTTTGAACAGACGCAGTCCGGTAGATAACAGATTCAGAAATGCAGGGCAGTATAGAGGGCATACAGAAATGGTGTCCGGTTGAGAAAAGACAGAGAGGCGTAGCTGGGAAGAAAGGGAATTTACAGAAATGCTGTGTGATCGGTAAAGGATAGGGAGAGGCAGGGTGGTAGGGAGAGGATAAAGAGAGGCAAGGCGTTAGAGAGAACATACCATTGATAACCATTGATACACACAGTGGGCACAAGTAGCAAAGCCGCTTATACACACAGTGCCCACAGGTAGCAGAGGCACTTATACACACAATACCCACAGGTAGCAGAGATGCTTATACACACAGTGCCTACAGGTAGCACCGCTGCTTTTACACACAGTGCCCACAGGTAGCAGAGCCGCTTATACACACAATGGCAACAGGTAGCAGCACAGCTTATACACACAGTGCCCACAGGTAGCAGAGCCGCTTATACACACAGTGCCCACAGGTAGCAGAGCCGCTTATACACACAGTGCCCACAGGTAGTAGTGCAGCTTATACACACAATACCCAAAGGTAGCAGTGTAGCTTATACACACAGTGCCCACAGGTGGCAGAGCCACTTATACACACAATACCCACAGGTAGCAGAGCCTCTTATACACACAATGCCCACAGGTAGTAGTGCAGCTTATACACACAATACCCAAAGGTAGCAGTGTAGCTTATACACACAGTGCCCACAGGTGGCAGAGCCACTTATACACACAATACCCACAGGTGGCAGAGCCACTTATACACACAGTGGCCACAGGTATCAAAGCTGCTTATACACACAATGCCCACAGGTAGCAGTGGCGCTCCAGGTGACAGCTCCACTTCTACACACAATACCCATAGGTAACAGATGTGCTTATACACACAGTGGCCACAGGTAGCTGAGCCGCTTATACACAGAATGGCCACAGGTAGCAGTGCTGCCTATACACACAATAGGCACAGGCACTTATACACACAATGGCCACTGGTATCAGTGTCGCTTATACACACAATGCCAACAGGTAGCAGTGGCGCTTATACACACAATGGCCACAAGTAGCAGAGACGCTTATACACAGAAGCTGTGTTTATACACACAGTGGCCACAGGTAGCAGTGCCACTTATACACAATGCCCACAGGTAGCAGTGTCACTTATACACATAATGACCACATTATTAGTGTTTCTTATTAACCCAATGTCCATTGGTAGCACCTATACTTACAGAAGTTCAGTGTGTGTGGGGGGTTTTTTTGAAAGAGGGTGGGTGCAGTGAGGTGGAGGTGCCTGTCCCTGCCGCTGATCACCCTGATTCAGGGAATCACTGGTAGCGGTTGCGGATGTTGTCCAAGGTGCTACGTGTGGTGGAGGGGTGGGTGCGGTAGGGAGTCCAGAGGTGTTGCGGGCGGGGGAGGGGTGGGAGCGGGGGCAAGGATGGTGTAGGGGGTGCAGAGGTGCTGTGGGTGGGAGAGGGTCAGGTGTGTAGGGGGTGTGGATGGGGGAGGGGGTCTAGAGGTGCTGCAAGTGGGGGAGGGGCGGGTGTGGGGGTGTGTGTATGGGGTCTGTAGATGCTGCTAGTGGGGGAGGAGTGGGTGTCGGGGGCCGTGGATGAAGGAGGGGGTCTGGTGGTGTTGTGCGTGAGGGAGAGGTTATGTTGGGGGGGTGCATTTGGGGGAGGGGGTATGGGGGGGGTGTTGGGTGATGGGTTCCAGAAGTGCTGTGGGTCGGAGAGGTGTGGGTGCGGGATGGCGTGGATGGGGTATGTAGATGCTGCGGGTGGGGGAGAGGTGTCAGCGGGGGAGCTGTGGATGGGGGAGGGGGTCCAGAGGTGCTGCGGGTGGTGGTCCAGAGGTGCTGCGGGTGGGGAAGGTGCAGGTGTGGGAAGTCCGCAGGGTGTCTGTAAATGATGCGGGTGGGGGAGGGTCCGATGGGGGAGGGGGTCGGAGGTGCTGTGGTTGGGGGAGTGGCAGGTGCGGGGGTGTCGCAGGTGGGGTAGGGTGTCCGGATTCGCTGCAGCCAGGGGGAGGGGGACCACGGGTGGGGGATGCCGCAGATGGGGGAGGGCCAGGGGTGCCACGGTTGGGGTGTGCAGGAGCAGGGGTGCCATGGGTGGGGGAGAGGCAGATGCGGGGGTGCCGCGGGTGGGGGAGGGGCGGGAGCGGGGGTGCCACAGGTGGGGTGAGGATGCGAGGGTGCCGCGGGTGGGTGAGGCTGTCAGTGCCCGTCCCTGGCACATTGCCATTCTACTCCATGCTGGCCAGTCACCGGCTCTAGTGTCATCAGGGTGCGTGGACTGTGTGGGGAAGAGGGACAGAGTGGACTGGGCGGAGATGGGGAGGGGACTGGGTGGGGATGGGCGGACTCCACGCACTCCACGGGTACACTTATAGAATAACTTTCCCAGATGCCCTCCAAAATGGGTGTCCTGCATGGATGCGTCCCCATGAAAACTCTAATATGGTGGCACTCCAGTGAATAATCAATGTCCACAAATAGGCTTGTTTAGCAACGTTTCAGCGTCCTTTAATAACGCTTATTTCAAGCAGTATACAGATTATATATATATATATATATAGATATAGATAAAGATATATATTATATATACACATACAACCTGCCTCTGCATTTTCATTAATCCCTCGAGTGCCGGATATCTCTACAGTACATATAATATCTATCTATCTATCTATTTATCTATCTATCTATCTAAGCTCTGCCCCGACGAGAGCTCCGTGCAGCAGCAGCTTCAGTGATCACGATCGCTGTGGCGGTCGCGATCGCGTTTTGTACTGAGATGGAGACACAGCTTTCTCCGTCTCAGATAAAAAGAATTTGGCTGGTCAGGGGTGGTTTCTGGGTACTCAGAAACCCCACCTGCGTGCGCCACTGGGGCTCCTCGTAGAAAATCCAGTTCCCCTGAATAACACAGCAGGAGAGGACATAGTTATGGTGGAACTGTACCTGGACACTGGAACAGTTGTCTGAGAATCCCATCATTTGCCCCTTGAAGTGCTCTTTCCCATAGACTCTGATCCATTGGGAGCCTCTGTGCTATATATTGTGAATGCTGATTTGCATACAGGACAAAAAGCTATACCTTTTACACTGAAATTCGAGCAGCTGTGGCTGCCGGATACAGGACAGAAAAAACAATACCTTTTACACTGAAATTCGAGCAGCTGTGGCTGCTGGATGTAATCTTTAACATACATACTTTTTACGGTATCCGTTCACATGGTCGACCATGTTATGGTCGACAGTCATTAGGTCAACTACTATTGGTCAACATTGACATGGTCGACATGGACACATGGTCGACACATGAAAATGGTCGACACATGGAAGGTCGACACATGAAAAGGTCAACATGAGTTTTTTAACTTTTTTTTCTTTTGGGGAACTTTTCCATACTTTACGATCCACGTGGACTACGATTGGAACGGTAATCTGTGCCGAGTGAAGCGGTAGCAGAGCGAAGGCACCATGCACTAATTGGGGTTCCCAGTCACTTTACGCAAAAAAACGACACCAAAAAAAGTTAAAAAACTCATGTCGACCTTTTCATGTGTCGACCTTTCATGTGTCGACCATTTTCATGTGTCGACCATGTGTCCATGTCGACCATGTCAATGTCGACCAATAGTGGTCGACCTAATGACTGTCGACCATAACATGGTCGACCATTCATACCGGAACCCTTTTTACTAACTTAGCGTACACACACCCCGACACGCCGTGAGCACAATGTAGCTACACGTGTGTCTGAAGTACACTTATAACCTTAGCAGGGAGAAGACACAACACCAATTGTATTTAAAATGTTGGGATCCAACCCACCAACATATAATTGATAAAAGGGGGTTACAACAACAATACAATCATACTAACAGAAAAGAGGCTACAATGGAATGGTACATACGTTTGGTTTCGCCAGCGCCACGCGGTCCCGGTGCTCAGATCAATCAGGCATGATGACCCTTCAGAGAGAGAGAGTGACCGGCTAGGCTGCTTTGGCTTTTATACATTTGGTCAAAAAACAATACAATAGAAACTGTAACCTCTTCATCCATAGGTCAAAGTGTTGGTCGTTTACAGTACAGGAGGGGTCATAGGTTGATTTGAAAAGGTGGGCGATGTCCGTTCCAGGTGTGATTGCAGTTGGTCTCCACTGGGTTCCCGCCGAATATCAGAATACAGTAAATACAGTATAATAGTAATATTCTGTTCCTGCGCATAATTATGCGCAGGAGCACACTATCTCCTGCAAACTGCTACCGGAATGTTGCCCTTAAAATACCCTACAGTTGGATACCAAACACCACCTTTTAACCTAATGCTGTCCTCTCAAATCCTGTAAAGGTGAATCCCTTTGTTGCTGTTCCATTTAAACAAGTATAAATTGCTGGTGCGGTGCATGTGGGCTATGTGTACATTGTGCACTATGTGGATTTAATATATAATATGTTTTTGTGGCTTTTCCATGCGAGTACAAATGCTACCGTAATTACTCATACCATGCTCTAACGCGAGCAGTCGTACGCAATTTGCGAAGATGTGCACGCACAGCAGAACAAGTATGCGCACGGAGGCCATCTGTGTTTGTATGTGGTGTGTGTACTGTAATATTTTCTGACTTTGACAGTCCACCCTTTGGCAGTCATCAATAACTGCCACTCTTAACTAATAAACAGAAAAATATTACCTAATACAATATATACAAAAGCTTGGATGATCGGGGGAGAGTTGTAGGTGGGAAATGTATAGCCTAGTGGGATAGTAAAAAGCATGTATGTATGAACCAATGTCTGAGGGGCATGTATCATCGTGCTGTATATGTTCTAAGTAAGCTTTGAGGTATTGCGAAGTACACATTAAATCCTTCTTATCCCATATTAAGGGTCTGTAAATGGGCAAACAAACAAACACTATTTCGGCACTATAACAGCTCATTTCGGCTTCTTATTCCAACAAATGGGGAGCACATTTAGTTGATGATACATGGAGGGGGAACATATGTGAATGCTATTATATGTGGATAACACCTGTCGACTATGTGTGCCATTTAACTGAGGGTTGCAGAGATGAAGAAAAGACATATATATATATATATATATATATATATATATATAAAAATATATATATAAAAATACATTCACATAAACGTTTGGGTAGGGTTGACGTCTCTTCCGGTTGGATGTATCTGGGCAGAGAGGGAGACAGAGAAAAACTGGTGAAAGAAACAGGCCATGAAATTCATTTTACAATCCTTATCATATCACAGTTTCTATAGAGGGGTCATAAATTAAATCTGCTGCTGTAACAGTGCTCTCGCTTCTTAGACTCATCAAATTGGTGCCATGTTTGCGCCACGCTAGAATTCGAACACATCCGAATATCAGACCAATAATTATGATGACTCCCAGGATACAAAGGAGAAACTTTCCCACACTCATAATGACATTTTGAGCCAACTCTCCTAACCCTGAGAACCATTTGCATGGGTTCAACCATGAGACCCAGCCGGTCAGTTCATTACCCACAGTCGCTAAGGTAGGTTGTGCTTCCTCCTGAACTCCCACTTCAACTGTAAGATCTCATCCATCTTGTGATTGATGATCTCCGTGGGGTCGTTGTTATGTTCACTGTACTTGGTACTCCTGGAACTGGGCGGATGAGCCCCAAGTACAGGAACGTAAAGCTGCAATAGATACGGAGCTCAGCAGCAACCCCTACGGAAACCTGACTCCGTTGTCTCACCCTCGTTGTCAGCCTACGCCTGCGTGACTATGGTTTCTTGGGCCCACGGCAGCCGCGTTTGAAGGGCGGATTAGGTCTGCCCAACTCCGATGCCCCCAGGTCTTAATGTGAGACAAGGCGTGAACCGAGACGGGGTGATGACAAGGGGAACCTCTAACTAAAGACAGAAATACAGAGTTAGGGGCGCTACAGAACTTAAATAAAGTATTTGCGGCACAGCCGCCAGGATAAACAACAACAAAGGAAATGCTGTCCACACGCCGACACAATACTGTTGTGTACCGGCGGTGACAGCATATGCAGAACCCTCTGCAAAACACCAGTAACTAGAAACTAAAGAATACAGCGGCCTTGGCCGACGGACACGGCAAAGCCGCTACTCACGGAACCGGTACAAATACTGGCAAACGGACAGGAACCCCCAATGTAGCCGACACAGGCTCTCAGGACCAGAGGACAGGCAGAGTTCCAACGACTGAGCAGTGGACACCAAGGAACAGGATACCGAATCAGGATCAGGAATAGACAAAGCCACTGGACTTCAGGACAGGAACGCTTCAAAGCAAGAAGCTGGATCAGACACTGGGTCAGACACTGGATCAGACACTGGATCAGACACTGGATCACACAATGGATCACACACTGGATCACACACTGGATCACACACTGGGTCAGACACTGGATCACACACTGGATCACACACTGGATCAAGGCTGGAAGCAGCTAGACAGGAGCTCAGAAACTGGACAGGAACTGGCAGGAACTATTACCGGCGTCTGTGAAATGCACTGAGCCAGAATATAACAGAGATCCCTAATTAATTATGTCGTGCAGCTGTCCTGTTGCACGACTCCAAACTGACAAGATGCAATTAACAGACAGGTGAGGCCAAACCTATGGAAACAGGCTGCAATTACACAGACTCACCACCGGCAGCAAACAAGAGTCTTCTAAACCAGAGCAAAGGGAAATCCTGGCCTGCAAGAGAACTATAAACATAAAATACATAAACGGAAAACAGGAATGAACCACTACCTGTGGTTCATAACAGTACCCTCTCCTTAAGGGTGGGCTCCGAACACCCCATGACACCCACGGGGAACAGAAACAGAAGTATAACATAAAATACATAACCAAAATGCAAAACAGGAATGAGCCACAGCCGTGGCTCATAACAGCACCCCCCCTTGAGGAGGGGTCAACGGACCCCAAAATTCAGGTTTTCCAAAACAAGGTATACATTAATAAACCTGACACTGGAACAAACAGACCAAGACAAGAAACAGAAACAAGCTGTAGCAACAGCTTGTAACAGTGCCCCCCCCCCCCCCCTTGACGGTGGCCACTGGACACAAGACAAGGGGAAAAAAAATATTTTCTTTATAACAAGGCAAGAGTCAGCAATATTTCCTCTTCTTCTTCAACTTTTTCCCCTGTGCCTGCTTGAAGACACCAGGAAAGGAAGACATCTCTGGCTCAAAAAATTCTTCAAAATATATAGGTCGAGCAGTCAGATGATTCTTCCCTTTCCTACTAGAATGCCAAGGCACATAAGAAATCTCATCAGTTTTCAGAATCTGAGAGCAGACCATAGATTGGTTCCATTCCCCTAGGTACTGAAACTTTAGGAGAATTCCTGTGGGGAGAAGACAGGAAAGCACATCCAGCAGCAATGGTAATAGGCTGTGATTTTTGTGCTGACTGGCTGGAGTGCTTCACAGTGACCAAGTCATTATAGCCCTTCCTCGAGGCTGTGACTTTCTGAACCCCACCTTGGGCAGCGGCCCTTGGAACCCCACCTGGGGCAGTGGCCCTCAGAACCCCACCCGGGGTAGTGACTCTCGGAACCCCCTCTGGGGCAGTGGCCTTTGGGAACCCCGCTGGGGCAGTGGCCTTTGGGAACCCCGCTGGGGCAGTGGCCTTCGGGAACCCCGCTGGGGCAGTGGCCTTCGGGAACCCTGCTGGGGACAGCACCTCGGATTCTTTTACTGGGACCGGGCCGTCAGCCTCCCTCTCTGGGACCGGGCCGTCAGCCTCCCTCTCTGGGACTGGGCCGTCAGCCTCCCTCTCTGGGACCGGGCTGTCAGCCTCCCTCTCTGGGATTGGGCTGCCAGCCTCCCTCTCTGGGACCGGGCCGCCAGCCTCCCTCTCTGGGACCGGGCCGTCAGCCTCCCTCTCTGGGACCGGGCCGTCAGCCTCCCTCTCTGAGTCGATAATTATCGAAACTTCTCCTGGGATTATGACCTCCGGGACTTTTGCTGAAACTATAACCTTCAGAACCTCCACTAACGCTATGCCTCTTGAGTCCTTTCCTGGGGAAGCGACCTCTAGACCCTTCTCTGGGGCTGTGTCTCTCGAGACCCCACTTGGGGATATTACTTCAAAGATCCCTTCTGGGGTTTTGCTTCTCGAGTTCCCTTCTAGAACTATGGTTTTAGATACCGTTTCTGGGGTTGCGCTTTTCAAGTCCCTACCTGGGATAACAGCTTCTGAGACCCCTTCTGGTATTGACACCTGAGCTATTATATTCGATGTCCCTCTATGACTCTGGGCATCGGGTACCACTCCAGGACTCTGGGCATCGGGTACCGCTCCAGGACTCTGGGCATCGGGTACCGCTCCAGGACTCTGGGCATCGGGTACCGCTCCAGGACTCTGGGCATCGGGTACCGCTCCAGGACTCTGGGCATCGGGTACCGCTCCAGGACTCTGGGCATCGGGCACTGCTCCAGGACCCCGGGCATCGGCCACCGCTCCAGGACCCCGGGCATCGGGCACCGCTTCATGACTCTGGGATTCCACTACTGGGGTTTGCAACTCTGATTCAACAGGTAAGTCAAGAGAGGATAGAAACATTCTCCTTTGGTTCCTGAACCTATAATGGGGCTCCCTAGCCCAAGGACCCCAATTATAGGACAGAGTGCTTTTTAGTGTGGGTCTTGTGACAAGTACCTCTGCCACAGTGGAGACAGGAGCAGGTCTTAAATCCTGACTCAACTTGGCCAGAGGGTAGGACTTGTCGCCACACTTTGGCTTGCGCAACTCACAGGTCTGCAGATAGTGGCCTAAACCCCCACAATATAGGCATACATTTAAGTTTCTGCGACGCAGACGCTCCTCTTCAGAGAGCCCAGGCCGCAGAAAACTTTTAAACCTTTTCTCTTCAATTAAACCTGAGGATTCACTTGTCGCCATAATGTGAACAAGAGTCTCTTTAGAGGATGAACTCTCAACAACTTCTGGCAAGATAAGCAAAATTTTGGTCAGAAGGTTTTGCAGTTGCTTTAAGGATTGCTGCAAAACTTCCAGCCGCTCAGGTTTCAAAGCACTGAAAGCAGAGTTCAGGGCTGAGAGAGACGCCTGCAGGGCTTGCATAGTAGGCATAGGAGGATTTCAAACTAGACAAGACAAGACTAGACTAGACACGATTCTAAGACAAGATTCTAGTCAAGATTCTTAGACAAGATTCTAGACACGATTCCAGACACGATTCTAAGACAAGATTCTTAGACAAGATTCTAGACTGGATTCTAGACTGGATTCTAGACAGGACTGGATTCTAGACAGGACTGGATTCTAGACTGAGCCAAAAAAGAAAAAAACTACTATTTAGCTTTGTTTCTTTTTTGTTGTATGGCCGGTGATAATGTTACGTTCACTGTACTTGGTACTCCTGGAACTGGGCGGATGAGCCCCAAGTACAGGAACGTAAAGCTGCAATAGATACGGAGCTCAGAAGCAACCCCTACGGAAACCTGACTCCGTTGTCTCACCCTCGTTGTCAGCCTACGCCTGCATGACTATGGTTTCTTAGGCCCACGGCAGCCGCGTTTGAAGGGCGGATTAGGTCTGCCCAACTCCGATGCCCCCAGGTCTTAATGTGAGACAAGGCGTGAACCGAGACGGGGTGATGACAAGGGGAACCTCTAACTAAAGACAGAAATACAGAGTTAGGGGCGCTACAGAACTTAAATAAAGTATGTGCGGCACAGCCGCCAGGATAAACAACAACAAAGGAAATGCTGTCCACACGCCGACATAATACTGTTGTGTACCGGCGGTGACAGCATATGCAGAACCCTCTGCAAAACACCAGTAACTAGAAACTAAAGAATACAGCGGCCTTGGCCGACGGACACGGCAAAGCCGCTACTCACGGAACTGGTACAAATACTGGCAAACGGACAGGAACCCCCAATGTAGCCGACACAGGCTCTCAGGACCAGAGGACAGGCAGAGTTCCAACGACTGAGCAGTGGACACCAAGGAACAGGATACCGAATCAGGATCAGGAATAGACAAAGCCACTGGACTTCAGGACAGGAACGCTTCAAGGCAAGAAGCTGGATCAGATACTGGGTCAGACACTGGGTCAGACACTGGGTCAGACACTGGATCAGACACTGGATCACACACTGGATCACACACTGGATCAAGGCTGGAAGCAGCTAGACAGGAGCTCAGAAACTGGACAGAACTATCACCAGCGTCTGTGAAATGCACTGAGCCAGAATATAACAGAGAGCCCTAATTAATTATGTCGTGCAGCTGTCCTGTTGCACGACTCCAAACTGAGAAGATGCAATTAACAGACAGGTGAGGCCAAACCTATGGAAACAGGCTGCAATTACACAGACTCACCACCGGCAGCAAACAAGAGTCTTCTAAACCAGAGCAAAGGGAAATCCTGGCCTGCAAGAGAACTATAAACATAAAATACATAAACATAAAACAGGAATGAACCACTACCTGTGGTTCATAACAGTACCCTCTCCTTAAAGGTGGGCTCCGAACACCCCATGACACCCACGGGGAACAGAAACAGAAGTATAACATAAAATACATAACCAAAATGCAAAACAGAAATGAGCCACAGCCGTGGCTCATAACAGTACCCCCCCTTGAGGTGGGGTCAACGGACCCCAAAATTCAGGTTTTCCAAAACAAGGTATACATTAATAAACCTGACACTGGAACAAACAGACCAAGACAAGAAACAGAAACAAGCTGTAGCAACAGCTTGTAACAGTCGTCAGTGGTATTCGTGATATACGTACAACACCACGCCATATTGAGTTGCCAGGGTAACACAGTACCCACCTGTCACGGCTGTAACGTAATTAAGGACCATCCTGTGCTGGATCAGATCCTTCTTGTAGGCTTGTAACTCCCTTCCCATATACCTGAAGGTGTCATCATACATCTCAGTGATATTATCTATCAAGTTTGCTAGCGCATGGATATACCTATAATTTATAGTTCCTCTGGCAGTACGGGTGACATCTAATGCGAGAAGGAACTGAATCCTGGTGGATTCATGGATCAAATCAGAGGCTGCGTGCCCTGCCTTATCTATGAGGTGTCTCTTGATGATGTGTTCATAGTGAGTATGAGTATAAGGAGTCTGAGCACCGCGGTGAACGTCTTTAATTTTGTCGTGGGTTATGGTCATGACCTCTGGTAGTACTCTCCCAATATAACACAATCCCTCAGAGCTCGGAGTGAGACAGTTGTACACTTTCCTCCCATATATAAAATAGGCATCATCTGGGAGAACGTAGGGGACAAAATGTAACATCGCCATATTGCAAACTTTCCATGTAAAGAAACCAATCCCTAGTTCTCTCATTTGCTCAGTACAAGTATCGGGCTGGATGATATGGGCACAATACCCCTGCGATACTTTTCCAACCCACATGGTCTTGCTTCCACATGTATACCGATACTGAAAATACCTCCCACTGTTGGCTATCTTGCGTACAAGTTCAGAGTCGATAGGTATCCCATCAGCTCTGTGCAAAAAGGTCATTGTCTGGTTATTCCATGTCACTTCCCTATTTCCTGGTTTTCGGAAATTGGAAATATTATAACACAACAGGGACCTATCTACATGATACTGGTGAAGCTTCAAGCTAGGGGGCCTAGATATATTGAATTTCTTGTCCACCGGTCTCCCACCCCGTAATTCAAGTACCTCATCTATTGCTAAAGGGTATGGTACTAATCCTGATTTACTGTCCTTGAGGTACCTGTGAGCACACCTAGCATTCTGTCTGGTTTAAGACCTTACCCACTAGTGAGTGGTAATCACTCAAAGGATAGCGGTCCATGTCGATATTAATGTTGGACTGGCATCTCCGGATGCACCCATCTTCGACTATGTTCTCACAATTTCTACAAATACAATATTCGTCAGACAATAACCCCTCACATTGCCTCCGAGCTCCATGACTACCAGAGCGCTTACTGATACCAGCCTTTACTCGAGTGATGTGCTGCTCCTGAGACCCTACAAATCTGTACTCACCATTAGAACCCATTCCAGATCCCTGCTCGACCTCTCTGGGTCCCTCACCAAAACAGATTGTCCTGGTTAAAAACAGAATTACTAGCAGAACCCGAAACAGTCTCTTGGGGTTGATCCATTTCGTTAGGGGGAGAGATGGGAGATAAGAAGGAGGAGAAAGTGGGAAATTCAGTGGGAGGTGAAAAAAGAAAACTGGTACGACAACCGCCTTTGATCTTATTGTTCTCCGTGCTCAGGTGCCGTCTCAACAGTTCTGCCTCTCAGCTTTCCCGGAACAAACACTCTAGTGATACGAGGTTCTCTTCACCTTGCTCTTTGTCACGAGTTTTCTTCGGGTCAGCGACCTTTTTGCAGTGGGACGAGTGGACCCAAGTTTCTCTTTCGGCGACCTTTAGTGCTGTCGTGCTGGTTAACAAGACTTGGTACGGTCCTTCCCACCTGTCTATGAGGCAACCTGAGCGTAAAAAATTTAGAATCATCACATAATCCCCAGGCTCAATGTCATGACAATTACTGTTCGGTAGGTCTGGAGTCGCCAGGTTTAGATTTCTTTGTTGATTTCTCAGCTGCTGGCTCATCCTAACCAAGTTTTGCACACTTATTTCATTTTCATTATTGCATTTCAAATTATCCTGGGGGTTTATCATTACTTGAGGTTGTCGACCAAAAAGAATTTCAAAGGGTGATAAGTTAAGCGGTGACCTGGAAGTGGTTCTGATGCTGTACAACACTAGTGGCAAAGCTTCTGGCCACAGCAATCCAGTTTCAGCCATCACTTTGCTCAGCTTGTTCTTAATAGTGCTGTTCACTCTCTCTACCTTCGCACTCACCTGTGGTCGTACGGAGTATGTAGCTTGCTATTAATTCCCATCAGTTTGCACATGACCTGAAAGACTTCACCTGTAAAATGGGTACCCCTATCACTTTCAATCACTCTAGGGATACCATATCTACACACAAATTCCTGCACAATTTTCTTTGCAGTGAATGTAGCAGTATTTGTGGCAGCAGGGAATGCTTCTACCCAGTTGGAAAACACATCGATACATACTAACACATATTTCAAATTCCTACAGGGTGGTAACTGTATGAAGTCGATTTGTATTACCTGAATTGGTCCGTCTGTAGGAGGGATATGGGATGGCTCTGTTGATATAGTCTTACCAATATTCTTCCTCAAGCAAGTAAAACATGTAATTGCTCTTTACCCAGATGAGTCAGACCGTGTGCCGCCTCAGCTAGGCTTGGAAGATATGCTCTGGGGGCCACTGGCTTACCGTGTCCATCTGTCCAAAGTCCTGAGGACTCATGACCATACCCCTTCGACTTCCAGACCACCTTTTCCTGTAGGGAACACAAATTTTGCATTTCAATTAGCTGTTGTGTGTTGACCGTGTTAAATGTCATCAGTGATGTGATGTTCGTCTGTATGGGGGTGATTGCTACCGATTTAGCAGCTTCGTCTGCCCTGCTGTTACCAAGTGAGATTGGGTCTTGGTTGTAAGTATGTGCTTTACACTTGATAACAGCCACTATGTCTGGTTCCTGTATCGCTGTCAGAAGCCTTTTGATGTGGGATGCATGCGCTACAGGTGTGCCAGCTGCCATCATGAAAATTCTTAGGCGCCACAGGGCCACAAAATCATGCACCACTTCAAAGGCGTACCTAGAGTCTGTGTATATATTAGCTGACTTACCTTTGGCCAACTCACATGCTCGGGGCAGAGCTAACAGCTCAGCGACTTGTGCTGAGTGTGGTGAGCCAAGGGGTTCTGCTTCTATGATACCTTCGTCATCTACAACTGCATATCCGGTGTACAAATCTCCCGATTCTGTCTGTCTGTGGCAACTACCGTCAGTGTAGAAGGTAAAGTCTACTCCTTCTAGTGGGTTGTCACTGATGTCAGGTCTCGCTTTAAAAGTTTGGTTCAGGTATTCCATACAATCATGCGTATCAGTATCTGCACTAAATCCTCCTTCACCATCATTCTCATCCTCCACCCTTTGTGCCTGTCCAGGCACACTTGACAAGTAGGTTGCAAGATTTAGTGAGCTGCATCTCTTAATGGTGATGTTTACAGGGGCCATCAGTGATAATTCCCACTTTGTAAACCGAGCAAATGAGACATGTCTGGTTTGGGCAGAGTTCAGCAAGGCTGATACTGCATGAGGTGTATGGATGGTCAAGTCGTGTCCTAACACTACGTCCTCGCTTTTACTTACCAGCAAAGCAACACTTCGCAAGCAAGTGGGGAGAGACCGCGCTACCGTGTCCAACTGTGCACTGTAGTAAGCTACCGGTCTGCTGGCATCACCATGTCTCTGTGTTAAGACTCCTGCCGCGCACCCTGCACTTTCTGTACCGTAAAATTCAAAGGGCTTCTCATAATCTGGCATACCTAATGCAGGTGCCTGTGATAGGCACTGTTTGAGTCTCTCAAACGCCAGTTCGGACTCATCTGTGTGAGAGATCCGTTCCGATTTGCTCGAAGAGACCATTTCTTGCAAAGCCATTATAGAGAACACCAGAATCCAGTTACGACAGTACCCACACATTCCGAGGAAAGTGCGGATCTGTTGCTGCGTTTGTGGCAGAGTCATGTCGCGAATCGCCTGTATTCTATCAGCGGTCAGGTGTCTAAGTCCTTGAGTCAAGCAATGTCCCAAATATTTGACCCTGGTCCGGCACAACTGCAACTTATCCTTTGAAACCTTGTGTCCCGTTTGGGAAAGATGAAACAGAAGCTGTTTCGTGTCTTTCAAGGACGATTCGAGTGAGTCAGAACACAACAATAAGTCATCGACATACTGTATTAATACTGATCCACTCTCAGGTTGAAAGGATTGTAAACAGTCATGCAAGGCCTGAGAGAAAATACTCGGGCTGTCAATGAAACCTTGGGGTAGGCGAGTCCAGGTGTACTGTATTCCCCTGTATGTAAAAGCAAAAAGGTATTGGCTGTCAGGGTGAAGAGGGACAGAAAAGAAAGCAGAACAGAGGTCAATGACAGTGAAGAATTTTGCAGTAGAGGGAATTTGCATGAGGATGACAGCTGGATTGGGCACTACGGGGAATTGGCTCTCAACTATTTTGTTTATCCCCCTTGGATCCTGCACTAGCCTGTAACCCCTCCAGAGGCATATCTAGCACGGGGCGAGCAGGGCAATGTATCTAGTCAATGTATCGCATGCGCGTACGCGTGCGCGACCTCGGAGTTGTGCGGCTCTCTGACTTACCTCATCCCTGCTTCACAGTGCAGCTCTAGGCTCAGTCACTACTGTGTTGAAAAACACAGTAAAAGCTGCGGCCACAGTCAAACGAAGGCAGCCGTTCCCAAGAGGAGGCAGGCAGAAGATGGAGAAGGGCCTTTGTTGTGCTGATTAATGAGGTACATTAATGTGCTCTGTAGTAGACATCACCTAAGTCATGGTCTGTGAGGATATATATATATATATATATATATACATATATATATATATATATATATATTATATACAGTATATGTGTGCCTTCTGAGAAAAATTTGTTTACTCCCAAATGAAGACAGTGGCACTCGAGGATTTAAGTAGACAAAAGTGTGTAATCAAAGCATACAGACAGCCAACGTTTCGGGGCTCACATGCCCCTTTGTCAAGGTGTGTAACAGTGTGTAAAGAATAAAACATACCTTTTATCTAGGAGAAGCCCGCCAGTGCTCAGTTCGTGGCCGGAGACGCGAGGATCCCGCTGTACTTCCGGTCGCTGTACGATGACCTCACTGCTGCTGCGCCCGTCGGTTGCCGCGGCAACCTGGACGCCGCTATTCACTATATCAAGCGCTGTGAGGCAAAATAGTGTTACCAATAGTAAATGTGCAATGAATGATGTATGAGAACCGTGTAATCTGCTACTACAGAGTCCCATCACCTCTATTAGCCAACTACTCATATAGCCACCAAAATACTCATTGCGATCTGGGACTATTGGCAGTGCTGGACGTCCTTACTAGGATGCCCTGCTGTAGCAGCCGCTATATGACGGGGTACACTCCTAATTCTACCTCTGGCTTCAGAGGATACTGAGGGATTTTTGGAGCTATCCTACCATCTTTTACTTGTACTGCTACTGGAGCTACATTCTCCATCAATCCAGTGTCTTGTCCATCTTTGGTCCAAAAGGAACCAGGTATTTGCGAGATCATTTCCTCTACCTTTGATGGACACGTGTCTATAACAGTAGAATGCGACATTAGCCTTTGAGGGGTGTCTAATATATCTTGCACTTCTTGAGCGTGGTTCTCAGGTATATCCAAGAAGACACCCTCAGGAGTACAATATATGACACACCGAATTTTACACAATAAGTCTCTGCCGAGTAGATTAGTCAGAGCCGATGCAGCAGCCAACAGGAAAGAATGTTTGGTTTGCAAGGGCCCTATCGTAATCTCTGCAGGTCTACTCAAAGGGTATTGTTGCACCGTTCCTGTTACTCCCATTGCCGAAATCGTTTTACCCGTGGTTTTTACACCTGATGTGGAATTCAACACTGATCTAGCCGCCCCTGTATCTACAAGGAAAGGTAATGGTACACCAGCTACATCAACCATGACTTCAGATTCACTACCAAGGCTAGCAATCAACTTCACTGGCTGCAGACTACAGGTGTGGCCCAACCCCTATTGTGTAGTGGGACCCTCCCACAGCGCATTGGCAGCTACAATATGTGAGGGGGGTTGCTGTGATTTTTCGGAGGCCTGCCAGTCCCTCCTTGGTGGGTACCTCCTTGTTTCCCCTCTATGTGGCTCGTAATCTCTTCTATATGGTCCCTGATCCCAATTATGTGAATTGTAGTATGGCTCGTATTCAGGTCTATGGGGTCTGTATACGTTATGTGTCCCTTTATTCCTACAGTCCCTTGCAAAATGTCCTTCCTTATTACAATAGAACCATACTATTGACCGTGACTTACCATCAGGGGTCTGGGGTTTTGGCTGATGTGGTTTTGCTGTAAGAGCCTGTATACTTACCGTTATCACCTTATCCCCTTGCGACTCCCTGTGCTTACTGATGTTCCGATCGTGCTCGACAGCAGACTCTCTCAACGCAGCCACCGAAATACCCCTCCAGTTAGGTAGAGAGGTTTGCACCCTTGTCCTCTGTGCCTCCTTTAACCCGTCCATTAATACAGAGACAGCTACCTCCCTGTGATGTGCATTATCCTTAATATCCTTAATCCCAGTGTATCTAGCTATTTCCTGCAGTGCTCAATGGAAATATTCGGATGCCATTTCACCTTCTTTTTGTCTTATGGAGAAGATTTTATTATTGTTATTTGGTGAAGCATTGTAAACCGCAAACAATTCCTAGTATACGTGAGTATACATGGCCAGTAAAGTCCAGTCTGATTCTGATTCTCCTACATTTAATATCAATTCTGATGAAAAGACAGGGCCCATCCTATCTGACTGTGGACGGATCGTCAAGAAGTCCAACAACCAATTACAATTATGTGTGTCATAATAACCAATGTTTAAAAGCTTATTAATCAATCTAGTGGACACAACAGTATTGAAAGCGGAACTGTAGTCCACAAATAATAGTCTAACATAGGAGTCTCTGTTCTCCAAACGACAGAGAACCCTATGAAGAACCATAAGGGCCGCATCCTCAGTTGATCTATATTGCCTATAGGCAAACTGATAGGGGTCAAACCCCAGTGAAATATCGCCTTTTAAATGGTTTAAAACAACCCTTTTGATCACATTGCGACCACATCACTGATTTAGCGTAGCCCCCTGCCTGTGCGGCCTGGCTGTGAAGGCAGTCGGTCCGCCGCCGTTTTCCCGCATCGAAAACGGCCTGGGCCTACTCGCATTTTTGCCCCCCGCAATGCTGCATCGGCACCCCACAAATGCCTCTGCCTGTCAATCAGTTTGCATTGATGAAATGCGATCGCATTGTCCAGGCCGCACACTCACATAACGGGACCTGCGCACATTGCACTGGCCCATGGGATGGGAGAATGGCGTAGCATCGCTGATTCGATGCGACCTGAATAAGCCCTATGTATTATAGTATAAATACTACTACCACTGCTACTACATAGAAAGGAACGCAAGTAATACGTGAAGTAACAGTGTGTTACCTTTCCCATCCTAATGCCGACACAATGATCGACTCTGCGGGGGATCAGTAGGAATTACCGACAGTTGGGATGCTGGCTGTCGGTATACAGACAACGGCAGTCCAGCCGCCGGTATGTCGGCAGCAGGGTGAACGCTGCTCTCACCACAGGTTCTATTTTCACTCTATGGGTGTTGTGGCCCCTGTGAGCTGGGATCCCGACTGTCGGCAATTTAACTGCATCCCTTCTGCGGTAGCCAGTGGAGAAATTATATCACATTATTTAAATACTCTGAATATACACAGCCTGTACAGCACATGGGGTTGAGTTGATCGCTCGCTAGCTACTTTTTGCAGCCGTGCAAACGCATAGTCGCCGCCCACGGGGGAGGGTATTTTCGCTTTGCAAGTGTGCGAACGCCTGTGCAGCCGAGCGGGAAAAAGTTTTGTGCAGTTTCTGAGTAGCTCTGGACTTACACAGCCCTTGCGATCACTTCAGTCTTTTTAGTGCTGGAATTGACGTCAGACACCCGCCCTGCAAACGCTTGGACACGCCTGCATTTTTCCAAACACAGAAAACGGTCAGTTGCCACCCACAAACGCCCTCTTCCTGTCAATCTCCTTGCGATCGGCTGTGTGAATGGATTCTTCGTTAAATCCATCGGCCAGCACCGATCCGCTTTGTACCCGTACGATGCACCTGCGCATTGCGTTGCATACGCACGCGCAGTAGTAACCTGATCGCTGCGCTGCGAAAAACGGTAGCGAGTGATCAACTCGGAATGACCCCCATTGTCAGGTTATTGTGACCATTTTTATTATTTATTTGGGGCAATAGATTAAAGAATATTCAGTCACTTTTGCATCATTTATATAATCACGTTGCTATTTGCTGAATTTGCTTTTTCCTTTATTGAAGCTGATTAATCCGGATAGCGGAATGGCAGCTCGTCAGCACATTCTCTGCCCAGACGGACTCTGGTGCATGTGATCGCGGGGAAAACTGTCGAAAGGGGGAAATTAAAAGACGGCCGTTTACTGCTACAGATTATTATACATAACAGGGAACATCTCTATTTTCCTGTAACTATTATTAATGTCAGGATTTAGCAACTGAATGGATCACACAATAAATATTTGAATGTGAACGTAATGCTCCAAAATGTGCAGGATGTTTTACAGAGTGGTCAGTGTATTATTATATGTGTCCTGCGTACAGCACCTGACTGCTCATCCACTCAGGGCCGTTTCCTGGGGCAGGCGAGCAGTGCAACCGCACTGGGCGCCCGCCGCGGCACTAACTGTGGCTCCCTGCTTCCCCCTCCTATTTCTCCCCAAGTAACCCGCGGAGTTTCACGGAATGACGCGGTTGCGTCGTTACGTCACGACGCAACCCCATCACTCCGCGAAACTCCCCCCCCCCCCCGAGCGGAGTACAGAGGGGGATCCAAGTTAGGAAGAGGGAAAGGCCGGCGCTAGGAGCAACTGGTGAGGCGGGCCGAAGAGCGGTAATCGCCTCTGTAAGTATTCTCTCTCTCTCTCAATGTGTAAAATGGGGACACCTGCCGTAATGTGTGAAATGGGGACTCTTGCCTGCCGTAATGTGTGAAATGGGGACTCTTGCCTGCCGTAGTGTGGGGATTTAATGTATCAAGGGCATTGCGGTGTGTGGCATAATATGGTGCAGGGGGCATTACTGTGTGGGGCTTAATGTGGTAGAATTTTTTTTTCCTGTGGTGGTCGTGATCTGTTGGAGCAGGGTCAAAAACTGGATTGTGAGGTAGTCTTTTCAGACGAGGCCATGCCCATTTAAATGAGGCCACACCCATTTGGATGAGGCCACGCCCCCTTGTCGGGTGTGCACGCAAGTTTTTTTTTTTAATCTAGGTGTGTGTGTGTGTGTGGGGGGGGGGGGGGGCACATTTTTTTTTATGCCATGAGGGGGGGCGCATTTTTAAATCTCGCACTGGGAGCCAAACTGGCTAGAAACAGCCCTGCATCCACTGGCAGTATATACAGTAAACATGCTAAATTAATGTTGTAAGTCTTTTCATACAAAACCATTTGTGCACGCATAGCGTAACATGAATGAGTTAATGTTCCTTCAAAACATCTGTATGTTGTTGACTTTGGACCTTATTCAGGGTTGTTAGCAAACCAAAAAAGCACACTAATGGCCAAAACCATGTGCACTGCAGGTGGGGCAGATGTAACATGTGCAGAGAGAGTTAGATTTGGGTGGGGTGTGTTCAAACTGAAATCTAAATTGCAGTGTAAAAGTAAAGCAGCCGTTATTTACCCTGCACAGAAACACTATAACCAGAGGCGGATTGGTCATAAGGTCTACAGGGAAGATTCCCGGTGGGCCGGCGCACCCGTGGGGCCTGTTTTGTTTGAGGACATGTGGTCCTATTTATAGACATAATGAATAGGATGCCAAACAATTTGCATATATGAAAATGACTTTGCCACTTAGCCTGTGATTGCAGATGATCTAGTGTATGCTCTGTCTGCCTGCTTGGCTGACATATAAGATTGAGTGAATAGTGATTGGGATACGGTTGGTGTAATAAGCAAGAAAATATATCTTTCTAAAGAATGATATAGTTTCCTAAATTCTGAAGGTGTATCATATAATGTGCTCATAATGTTTAATTTTATTTCCTTTTAACTTCCCCTTGATGCTGGACATCCCCACTATCTGGACAGTCTTGGGGGGAGCGTGCTGCTGCCATGGCCCATGGCTAGACCTTACACCTCTGGTGCTGCCCATGTGGGGCCACTAGTACAAATTTTTTCCAGGGCCACTTTTTGTTCCCAATCCGCCCCTGACTATAACCCACCCAAATCTAACTCTCTCTGCACATGTTACATCTGCCCCACCTGCAGTGCACATGGTTTTCCCCATTAGTGTACTTTTTTGGTTTGCTAACAACTCTGAATAACCCCCATTATCTGTCTATTCGATATTGTATGAAAATATCTAACTTCCATGTTTGACAAATGCAGTTTATTATGAACACTTTGCCGCTAGAGGAACTGTCTTACTGGATATATTCTACCAGATGATGGATAATAGAGGGTTCTTGTTGTCTGGATGTATAATATGCAATGCTGATGTGTTTGACAGGTCTGGTTATCCTATAGTAGCTGGGTGTAAGTGATGTTAGGGAGAGGCTTAGGGTTTATTGGCTCTTTGTTCAGGAATTTCCTATTGGACCTCAGTGTCTTGGCACCAAGGAGAGAGAGAAGAAAACATCGGGAGGCTCTCTGCTATCTAAGGTTGGGAAACCACTGAATCCTCACCATCAAGGGCAAAACATTCTAGCATTAGAAGTCAGTGATCAAGGGCCTATTGTGAAATGTTGAGAAGGTGTGGCCAATGTTGTATAGCTGTGGCCAGTGATATATGGGCGTGTACACTCCCTACACTATAAGCCCCAATGTTTCCCAAAATACATAAATGGGTCATTCCATGTCAGGTCACTCAGCCATGACAGCCACCGACTCAGATTTTCCTGATACTTTGTACACTTGATACTACCACGTAGCTATTAACCCATGTCAAATTTTTCTTCTCTAGGCCTCACATTTTTTGAGATATAGGGGGTCAAAGTTTCAAAACATTGCTGGGAAATGCCGTTCCTGATGCTCCGTTTTTTCTGAGTTGTATCTGGAATTTTTTTTTTTTTTTTAGTGCCTGATCCACGTATCACTATTATCTCTGCGCCTGATCCACGTATCACTATTATCTCAGGTCCTAATCCACATATCACTATTATCTCAGTGCCTAATCCACGTATCACTATTATCTCAGTGCCTAATCCACGTATCACTATTATCTCAGTGCCTAATCCACGTATCACTATTATCTCAGTGCCTAATCCGTGTATCACTATTATCTCAGTGCCTAATCCATTACCATTAGGTATAATTTTGCCCGCCAGGGGAGTATTTTCATTTGTATATTTCTATGTATATGTGCAGATTTCTAATTACACATAGGGGAGTATTCAGTCAGCCGCGATATCCCGTTTTTTTGCGCAAAAAACTGTGATTTTACGGCAAATCATGAAAGACCCCTATTCAATTAGCTGCAATAATTTATTGTTGATAATTCTGTAGTGAATTTCATTTCATGTACTCTGAGCAGGTGTAAAGTTGGGGAAAATCTCTATTTGCACTTTTACACCCCAAAAATTGGCCAATGTCATTATTGGCCAGCTAGAAATAATTAAAAACGTCATAGTGCCTACTTAGTCACAGAGTCACGCAAGATTGATAAAACATTTTTTACTGGAATCTCCATATTTTGATTTACAAAGGGTCAAAATGTCAAAGTTATACGTGGATTAGGCCCTGAGATAATAGTGATACATGGATTAGGCCCTGAGATAATAGTGATACGTGGATTAGGCACTTCAATAATAGTGATACGTGGATTAGGCACTTCGATAATAGTGATACGTGGCACAGAGATAATAGTGATATGTGGATTAGCCCTGAGATAATAGTAATACGTGGATTAGGCACTGAGACAATAGTGATACGTGGATTAGACACTGAGATAATAGTGATACGTGGATTAGTGTCACGCTCGGCGTAAATTGGGGTTCCGACAACAGAGTTTTGGCTGAAGGGACAGCTACCTGTTAGGGTGGAAACCTAACTAAGCGTTAATCGTTGGCCGGAGGGCGTAAAGAAAAGGAGGACTTCGTAGGAAGATAACTGTAGTTTTAATGAATAATCAGGCTGTACACACATATTGGAGCAATTGAGGAAACTGGAAGAATTAGAGTCTATGGTTAAATGACTTGAAGAGTGAAGCTGAAGAACTCCGGTAAAAAAGAACTGAAAACTGTGTTTTATGATTAAAAGACGAGGCTGAAGAACTTGGATTTTGAAGAAATGAAGACCGTGGTTTGTAATTGAAAGACGAGGCTGAAGAACCTGGACCTTGAAGAAATGAGGACTGTATTTTGTGATTGAAAGATGAGGCTGAAGAACTTGGACTTTGAAGAAATGAGGACTGTGGTTTGTGATTGAAAGACGAGGCTGAAGAACTTGGACTTTGAAGAAATGAGGACTGTGGTTTGTGATTGAAAGACGAGGCTGAAGAACTTGGACTTTGAAGAAATGAGGACTGTGGTTTGTGATAGAAAGACGAGGCTGAAGAACTTGGACTTTGAAGAAATGAAGACGTCTGCGTGAACCGCCGTTAGCACCTGGAGCTCCTCTACGACCTGGGACTCCGTGAGCGCTTCCA
The DNA here is from genome assembly GCF_028390025.1 of Pseudophryne corroboree. Lineage (NCBI taxonomy): Eukaryota > Metazoa > Chordata > Amphibia > Anura > Myobatrachidae > Pseudophryne > Pseudophryne corroboree. The sequence goes on along the minus strand of NC_086450.1, from coordinate 9,932,853 downwards.
CGAGTGGTAACGGACTTAGACAGCAGGACTGCAGCAGCGTTTAGGTAACCGATGGATGAGAGCAACCAGGACCAGGGAACCAGAAGTAACCTGGGAGCACCGAGCTGGAGAACCTTTCACAAGGAGGTAACATGAAGCACTGGCACTCTCCTTCTGAGCCAGCCCCCTTTTGTAAAGGGAGAACACGCAGGATTGGCTGGACACAGATTGGGAATTTCATTGGTAATACTCTGGTCTCCAACATGGCTGCCCCCAGCACAGGAGACATAATTAGGTGTTAGCACACAGCTTTAGCCAGCTTCTGTCTCTGACACACTATACTGTGTCACCACTAGATGACCTTACCGCAGCGATCCCCGCCGCAGCGCCCGGCTCTCCAGACCCTTGGCTCCCGGCGCTTGGCAGCCGCACATCCAGAAGGACCCGCCGCCAGCAGCTCCCTGCCGCCGCAGCCGCGCCAACCAGTGGGATGGTAACCTGCGGGAGCACCCGCCGGAGGTAAGGCTCCGGAGCCTGACAATTAGGCCCTGAGATAATAGTGTTACGTGGATTAGGCCCTGAGATAATAGTGATACGTGGCTTAGACACTGAGATGTGAATTTTTTTCCAGATACACCTCAGAAATAAACGAAGCATCAGGAGCGGCATTTCCCAGCAATTTTTTTAAACTTTGACCCCCTATCTCTCAAAACCTGTGAGGCCTAGAGAAGAATAATTTGGCATGGTTTAGTAGCTGTGTGGTAGTATCAAGTGTACAAAGTAATATAAAAATCTGAGTCGTGAGTGTCATGCCTGGATGACCTGACATGGAATGACCCAAAAGTAGAATAACATCATCACTTTGTGAGGAAAATACAAATATATATATACTAGGTGCTTCATCGCGCCCTACGGGCGCTCTTCACACCGTCGCAAGGGGCTACGCCCCCTTAACCCTTGCATGCCTTTCTGGGGTTCAATATTTGTATTATATGTAGTATTACCTGCATTCCTTTGTTAGTGGTTAAATATTGCACAATGAAAGTGCGTGCGATGGTGAAGGAGGCGCAGCCCCTTGCGACGGCGTGAACAGCACCTGCAGCGCATGATGTACTGAATGTAGCGGGTGCGGGGGGGACTGCGGATGGGGGAGGGTGTCTGTAGATGCTGCGGGTGGAGGGGGGGCGGAAGCGGGGGGGGCCCGGATGGGGAAGGGTCGGGTGGTGCTGCGGATGGGGGAGGGGCAGAGGAGTGGGGGCTGCAGATGGGGGAGGGGTCCGGAGGCACTGCAGGTGGGGGAGGGGCAGGGGTGCCATGGGTGTGAGAGGGGCAGGTGCGGGGATGTTGCGGATGGGTGAAGGGTTCCGGAGGTGCTGTGGGATGGGAAGGGGCGGGGGTGTCGGGGGTGGGGTAGGGGGTTCGGAGGCACCATGGGTGGGGGAGGAGCAGGTACAGGTGGGGAAGGGGGTCTCGAGGCGCTGCAGGTGGTGGAGGGGCGTGGGTGGGGGAGGGGTGGGTGAGGGGGGGACCATGGATTGAGAAGGGTGTCTGCAGATGCTGCGGGTGGAGGGGGGGCAGGTGTGGGGGAGACATATATGGGGGGTGGATGGTGGAGGGGGCCTGGAGGTGCTGTGGGTGGTGGAGGGGCGGGGGAGTGGGAGCCACGGGTGGTGTAGGGGGTCTGGAGGCACAGCGTGTGGGGGAGGGGAAGGTACGGAGGTGTGGTGCATTGGGGTGGGGTCTGGAGGCGCTGTGGGTACTGTACCTGCCAAAAAGGTAGTTGGAGGGTATGCAGTAACAGGGCCAGGACAGGGGTGACAGGGTCAGAACAGGGGTGACAGGGTCAGGACAGGGGTGACAGGGTCAGGACAGGGGTGACAGGGTCAGGACAGGGGTGACAGGATCAGAACAGGGGTGACGGGGCCAGGACAGAAATTATAGGGACAGGATAGGTGTGACATGGCCAGGTAGGGGCGGCATAACCAGGACAGGGGTGACAGGGTCAGAACAGGGGTGACAGGGCCAGGACAGGGGTGACAGGGCCAGAGTAGGGGCGACAGGACCAGGATAGGGTTGACAGGGACAGGATAGGGGTGACATGGCCAGGGTAGGGGCGGCAGGACCAGGACAGGGGTGACAGGGCCAGCATAAGGGTGAAAGGGCCAGGATACGGGTGACAGGGCAAGGCCAGGGGTGACAGGGACATGACAGAACACAGGGCATGGGAGAGATTGGTATTAGGGACAGAACAGTGGTGACAGACAGATGTGTATTACCGGAGTCACTGCTGCTGGCTGCTGCTGTTCCACTCCAACCTGTTGGGATCTGCTGCTGGTGGAGACTTGGCATGGCTGACTCTCTCAGGCTGGAGTCCTGCTTCCTCTGCCCGTCCGCATCCCTCCCCCCCTCCTCAGTCACACACCGCGGACCTCGCGCAGCTGCCGGGCACTGTGGTAAGGGGAGACTGGGAGTGACTGGTTAGCCCCCAGGAGACGCTGCGGCTGGAGGGAGGAGGGGGTCATAGCATGCACGTGGCGTGGACCTCGCGGCTGCCGGGCACTGTGGTAAGGGGAGACTGGGAGTGACTGGTTAGCTCCCAGGAGACGCTGCGGCTGGAGGGAGGAGGGGGTCGGAGCATGCACGCGGCGTGGACCTCGCGGCTGCCGGGCACTGTGGAAAGGGGATACTGGGAGTGACTGGTTAGCTCCCAGGAGACGCTGCGGCTGGAGGGAGGAGGGGGTCGGGGCCTGCAAACAGCACGGACTTCTGCAGCGCTATCCGCCGGCTAAAGTGTGTGAAGGAGCTGGGCGCACCTCCCTTCGGGCGGCAGTGCTGCAGCTAGTGGTGGGGTTGCCGGGACTGGAGATAACAGAGGCAGTACGGAAAGTGCAAAGCGGCAGGTGCCCCACAAAACTGCAGCTAAGAAGTGTGGAGTGTGGCAGAAAGTGACGCTCCTCCGCGCCAGAGAGACCCTGCTGAGTTTGCTGATGTGGGGGGGTCAAGCACACAGTGAGCCGGTGCCCGTCTGTCTGTACAGCATACCCCCTCACACACCCCCATACCTCCCAACTGTCCCGATTTTCACGGGACAGTCCCATTTTTTTGAGTCTGTCCCGCTGTCCCACCAGTGGGCCGCAGTGTCCCCCGGTGGGGGCGGGGGGAAGTTGGGAAGCTCCTGAACTCGCTGTTCTGCTTAGCATGCACACAGCCTCTATTTAGTGGAGACAGAGGGAGAGGGGGCATCAGGGGGTACGGATTAAGGGGGGGTTCCGGCAGCAGAGCTGGATTAAGGAGGGGGGGGCAGCGGGTACGTACCGTGGGCCCCACAGTTTTAGGGGCCTCCCCGGCTGGAGTAGCTCTGTCCCAGCTCTGAAGCTCCTCGTCCTGCCAGCAGCAGCATTGTGCTACAGTCAGCACACGCTGCTGCATATTGGCAGGTCTGTGGTGTTGCAGGGAGGCAGCAGTCTCCCTGCTTGCTTCTGCCTGTGCGGGTGTGTAGGGGGGAGCGACCACCCCCTCTGGATTTACCCCTAGCTGAGAGGCCAAAATCCCATTAAAAAAATATATCTGGAATTTGCATAAAGGGGTGTGGCCACGCCCCCAAACCCACAGCAGGCACAGCAATGAGATAGGGCTCCCCTGTTTCAAGTGCCCTGGGCCCCCCGGACTCATAATCCGCCCCTGGGGGCATGCCAGCAGCTCACAGAGCGCTGGGCATGACCCCTCACTGCCGAAAATGGGGGCCCTCCCGTGAAGCCACGCCCCTTTTCGTTGGACTCGCCGCCTGTGTGTCCCTCCTTCTGCCTGAAGAAAGCTGGGAGGTATGCACCCCTGTCTGCCTGAAGAAAGCTGGGAGGTATGCTCCCCTGCCTGTGCCATGCCCATACCATCTGCTTCTGCTCCTAGTCTCCTGTAGATTTGGCCAGATCTGTGACTCATTTGACTAACTCCGCCCAGTGTTGTGACTCCACCCAGTGTTAGCAAATGAGTCACAAAGTCACAGATCTGGGCTATTATATAGGAGATTGCTGGGGAATCCCAGACCCAAGTATTCCTGGGCCCTGTGGAAAGGAAGCGAGGAGCCCCAACCTGACTTAGCGTCAGTATGCAGCGCTAAGGCTTTTGTTTTATTAGAATTATATTAAAATTTAACCTTTATTGGATATAAATTAAAATTGTCTAAACACGAAATAAAACAGTACAATACACTAAGTATTCCACAGTGATATACATGTAACACACAATAAAGTGAATTTTATTAAAAACAAGGCTCGCTACCTGTGTTGTATCTAATATTAGGTCAATTTAATTTTATTATAATTTGAAATGCATTAACTTAATTGTCCAATAATCAGAATGTAATGTGGTTGCACCCCCGAATCTTCAGATATAAGGAACTGACTCTTTGATAGATATTAATCTGGTTTTTCTTTCTAACATTTAGCTGGTGCAGAGCATACCCTATTTCCCTTCCCCTTTATGCTTTTATTAGAATTAATAAGAAAACCCGACACCATTCGGAAATCTGTCAGAATACCTTGCAGACTAGGAAGCGCCTGTTTTGGATTGCTGAGATACAATAGTAAATCGTCTGCGAAAGCTGATACGTTTATCTCTGCGCCACCCAGCTTGATACCTTCCCATGTCGTATCTTTAATAAATACACAAATTAGCGGATCTAATGCCAAGTTAAGTAAGAGCGGCGAGAGTGGACAGCCCTGACGGGTTCCCCTGGACAATGTGAAAGACATTGAATTCAGACCATTAACCGTCAAATGTGCTACCGGGTGTGATTACAACATTTTGAATATTCCTACTTCCTACAAACTCCGGGCCAAACTATTGAGCTTGAAGTATTCACAGTATATGTGACCAGGAAACTCGATCTAAAGCCTTATCGGCATCACAACTGACAACTATGGATTCCTTATTACCCTCTAGGTGATAACGATGCATAGCAGCCACTAACATACGTACATTATGCACCGAAGTTCTGCCCTTAACAAAACCATTCTGGGCTGGATGTGATATTCGAGGGAGAAAAGTTTGCATTTGCTGCGCCAATAATTTGGTGAAAAGTTTCAGATCCTGATTCAATAAGGAAATAGGTCTATAAGATTGGACCTGTGTAGGGTCCTTTCCCGGTTTCGGGAAAACTATGATCCTAGCCTCAGTGAAATTTGAAAGGGGTTGTTTTCCAGTAAGTAGGGAATTAAATAAGGTGAGTAGGTGCGGCGACAAATGGTCTTGAAGCAGTTGATAATATTCTGCCCCAAAACCATCTGGGCCTGGGGATTTAGCTTTAGCTAAGGATTTAATAAAAAAGGACAATTCCGTGTCCGTTACTGGTGCAATCAAAAGATCTCTTTCCACCCCAGTAAGAATAGGCAGTTCCGCTCTAGAAAGAATTTGCATACCTTCTGTTGGACAGTCAGGCGTGGATTCATACAATGTTTGGTAATAGTTTCAGAATTGATTAGAAATCCCCACTGAGTCCGTGACTGGGACACCTGTCAGAGGGTTGATTTGAAGTATACGTGAGGGAGTGGCGTGGGAGTGAACTAAATTAGCAAGCAATTTCCCTGATTTATTGCAACCACGAAAATATTTACTACGCTGAATATCATGCGTGAATTGGGCCCGTTCAGTACACAAAGCATCATATGAGTGCTTAGCATCTAAATATTTTTGTTGAGATTCAGCCGAATCCAACAATAGCATAGCATTGTACGCCATTGTCAACATTCTACTATGTTCCTCTATCACCTTTGAAAGTCTTTTACGTTTCCTGGTCACATATTCCATAATTTGGCCTCGAATTACCGGTTTCGCTGCGGCCCAAAAAAGATGAATGTCATCGAGGTGACCTTCATTATCTTTCTCATAATTAGAAAATGCTGTTACCAAGTGATTACGGAAATCAGCAGACTTAGCGAGATAGGTAGGAAATCTCCAATTGTAAGAGGTGGACAGGGGGTCTTTAATAGATAGGGTAATCCAAACCGGGACATGGTCAGAAAGTGCAATAAGATCTATACCCGTAGCAGTTACTCTATTATATAATGTATCCAAGAGTAACCAAAAATCTATCCGTGAAACCGTATGATGGGGGTGAGAATAAAATGTATACTCGCGTGAAATTGGGTGTTGGCATCTCCAAGGGTCACACAGCCTCAATGAGTCCATCAGTAAGGCCAAAGAGGGTCATCCCCATCCACACCCAGACCAGAGGAGCGATCCAAGCCTCTAGATATAACACAATTAAAATCGCCTCCTAGCAAGATTTCCCCTTCCGCCCAAGATTGTAACTTTGCATATAAATTGGTGAAGAATGACTTAGTCGTGCCTGTCAGGGCATATACCGCTGCCAATGTGTATAGGAAGCATAGAAGACAAATTTTAATAAAGAGAAAATGTCCGTCTGGATCAATCTACGTGTCTCTAATGATATAAGGTAGGTGTTTTTTAAACAGAATCAAAACCCCACTACACTTGGCAGTAAATGAAGCTGTTTTGAATTCACCAATCCAGGATCCCCTAAGCACGTTAGGGTCTTTCACATCCCAGTGGGTCTCCTGCAAAAACGCAATGTCTGGCTTGAGACGTTTTAAGTATGTCAATATTTTGCATCTCTTAATAGGGGAATTAAGCCCCTCTACTTTCCATGAGACAAACTTAATAGAGGATTGAATCCTCGTGGAGCTATCAACCATAGCTACTATGTTATCCTACACCCACCCTAGGCCATAAGACAGTCAACAAATTTATATATAGCTGTGAGCGGACAAGGAAAAAGACATAAATACCTAGGGTGTCATGTTATACCTGCACATACTGTACATACCAAAAAATTAGATCAATAAACCAAATAATCAAGTAATGAAGTATCGTAAATGTTTTCCGAACCCAAAAGGGCAATCCAATGAAGTGCCTAACTCGTAAAAACATATAGAAAGGCCAGAGGAGAAGAGTCGAGGGGAACACAAAAAGAACATAGAATAATAATATACATTCAGTAATACGCCAGTAATATATATAATATATAAGGAAGTATACCTCAACCACCTAAGTATAATTTCTGAGTTATAGTGAGTACGAGAGAAGATAACCCATTAAAACTTTGAACATGCCTTTCCGTCAGCCATACTTGAACACATAACAAGAAGCATATCCTTATTTCAAAAAGAACTATTAGTAACATAGAAAACTTGAATGGAAAGATTCAAAAGATAATAATGCAACCAATACCACGTAACTTCAGTCCTCATCCGATCTGTGTGTCGATGATCACGACAAAAGTGAGTCCACTAAGTTTTTGACCACTTGTGGAGAATCAAGAAAGTGAGGTTTGCCATTATGAAAAACACGAAGTTTTGCAAGATACATTAGAGAGAAAAACATCCCATTTCAAAAATTTCTAACATGCCGGGGCGAATTCCCTCCATTTCATCGCCACCATATAAGAAAAATCTTGAAAGAGTAGTAGCTTTGCACCTTGATGGTGCAAATCCACACATTTCCGATAAGCTTCCAACAGACGGACTTTATCAGCATAGTTCAGAATCCTCAGGATAACCGGGCGAGGGCGATCTCTGGACCCCTGTCTGTCAGGGCCCACACGGTGCACTCTTTCCACCAGCAGCAAAGTACCGGCAGGTACACACTCCAATTCTTGCGGCAACCATTCAGAGACCAGTGGCATCAGATCCGTGTGTTTAACTGATTCCGGGAGGCCGACAATACGAACATTATTTCTACGATTTCTGTTTTCTAAATCTTCCAATTTGTCCGCCATGGATAACACCATATTCTCCTGATCGGACAAAGTGGCCTTGGTTGTCGAAAGCTCATCTTCTAAATCCGAGATGCATTGTTCCACTTCAGAGAGATGCTGATCATGTTTTGTGAGCTGGGTGAGAGCAGAATCTAAGGAATCCTTCAGGGGTGCTAACTTCTGGAGAAGAAGTGAGGCCAGGAGACTGGTAAGCTCTTGTGAAGTTAAGGAGCCAGTGAAGGCCAAGGGAGTGGCATCAGATGCTTGGTCCCTATCAATTTCTCTTGGTCTCACACCAGGAGAGGTGGGGGAAGCTGTAGATGCGGTGTCTTTACCACGGTTCTTGCCCGCCTGACCAACCTTAGGGCCTCTCGGAAGTTTTGCAACATATTTATCCGTATTCACTGAGGTAGAATGCAGAAAGCATGTGAAGACAATCAAAGTATACTGACGTAAAATAATGTTATTGTATTCCACAGCACCAGTTGTCAGACAGCTTGACCAGCCAGCAGCTATCTGAGCTTACAATAACACACAAGTACTCCCTTGACAACTACTCTTCCTCACTACACCTCCTTGGTGTGACAAAGGAAAAAGGGGAAAAGGTGAGGGGGCCTCCTGGCAACCTGGGGCAATGTGGTCACCGGTGAGCATGTTTGCAGCCAGGAATAGGGAGGGTGCGCTTACCCATAGGCAAATGCCGGGGGAGGGGGTGTTCCAGTTGCCTGGAAACCCCCTTCCGCTTGGCAAGTGGCTCAAATTATCAATGACATATAATACGATTACCAGAGCTGCCACAACAACATGCAGTTTAAGGGACAGAGCAGAAATACTGCTCTTTCCTGGTGGTAGCAGCTACCTATACCAAGTTTTGATGTGTGTGGAGTTCTCAATCAATGCACTGGACCAGAGAGTAGCTAGCAGGAAGAAGAGACAGGAGCCGTACCATGAGGTGGGAGAATGTGTGCTTAGAAAGTAAAGTACTGATTCTATTGTTGTATGTTTGTGTTTTTATTTATTATTTAAATATGTTTGATACAGCCTATATTATAGAACATCTATAGTGTGTTAAATATTAATACTGTATTCCATACAGTATCCAGTGTATAAAAAGACCAATGTTTACATTAATATTCAGGGTCGTTACTAGGTTCCTCTACTGCTTTCCCAGACTTCTGCACTTGCACCAATGTTCTGCAAAGTGGTAGATTGTGGAATGCATTTGGAAACCCCCCTCTAGAAATCCTGCGTTTGCCACTGTTACCCCTGGATGTAATGTTCAAGATGCCTCTGCATGCTGCTCCACTGCGTCAGCAACTGAGGCGCCGTACAGACCCTCAGCCGAGAGCCGCACTTCCTCCCAGTCACCGCCGCCCGTTGATCCCACACCAGGTACCGTGAAGCAGCCGCCGGTGGTTGCCCGCCTGCCAGTGTGTATAGCAGGGTCCCCGGAACAGGGCTCCATATGTGAGTCCACAACCCACGGGAACTAACTCCTGTGTTCCCCGAACTCCACGCTTCTACCTCCCAGTCCCCGGTGCAGTCAGGAGTGCAGGCAAAGTGCCTTGGCTCACCGCAGTTTGCTCCCCCAAGATGGTATAAGGAGATGAGCCACGGAGCACAGCAACGGCATGTCCATCTAATTTGCCCGCAAGGCCCGCCTCTACAAAAATAATTTTAATTCTTATCATTTATGGCAACCATGTGACCAGCTAGGCAGTTAATCATCATCATGCTGTCATGGTGATGGGCCTATTTTTACATGGGACCTGGAGCTGTAGCTCTTTCTGCCCCATTATTAATCTGGTCCTGTTAGTAGTTACTCATCGATGCTTGCTAACTATCGATTGTCAATGGCCATCCTTACCATGATTCCACGGTGATATTGAGGAGCAGGTTGGCACCAGCTGGATTCGCTGCTATGGACCCGAGAGCAGGAGGGGTAGTGCGGACCTAAGGGACCCAGCGCATGCCAGCTGCCAGTGAGGGCAATGTCTGACAATACACTTTTCTGATAAGAGCATATTTGAGCAATATAATGTCTTACAATGGGCACTAAACTTCCCAGACATTGCTCACATGTAGTAGTGGCTCTTGCCGCGGGCAAGCAGGATTCTTGCCCGGGGCACCGCATCCCGAAGGGCGCCTTTCATGACGTCTCTCCCATAGATCCGAGAAGCAGCGGCAGAGACAGTAGCAGAGGTTGGGAAGCAGGAGCGGGGCTGGTTAATATATATATATATATTTATTTGTAAGCAGCGCTACTAGGGGCATAACTACAGGGACACAGCTACAGGAGGGCAAAACCCTACTGGGGGCACAGCTACAGGGGGCTAAACTACAGGGGGCACAACTCTACTGGGGGTACAGCTACAGAGGGCTAAACTACAGGGGGCAAAACTCTACAGGAAGGCACGACTACAGTGGCACAACTCTACCGGGGGCAAATCTACTGGGGGCACAAGTAAAGGGGGCACAACTACAGGAGGCCTAACAGTGGCCACGCCCCTTCCCTATGAAGCCATGCCCCTATTTTTGGCCTGCCCTTAAGGCGCGCACTAACCCTGTTTTGCCTGTCGGGGGGTGGGGTGCAAAAGGAAACTTTCACCCTGGGCACAACAAGGTATAGAACCGGACCTGCTCACATGATGCCCAACCGCCGGGATCCCGAATGAGTGTTTGCTGGGTGGGGGGAAGTCGCGGGGGGTGACGGGATAGCTTTAGGCTGTGTGGGGGGAGGGTTAGTATTAGGCTGTGGGGAGGGGGGGTTAGATTTAGGCCGCGGAGGAAGGGGGGGGTGAGGTTTAGGCACCACCGGGGAGGATTAGGCTGTGAGGGGGGGGTGTTTAGGTTTAGGCTACGGGAAGGAAGGGTTAGGACTAGGTGGGCATTGGGGAAAGGTAAGTATACTTACCTCGCCCCTTTTGGGATTCTCACCATTGGGATGTCGCGGTCGATATTTTGACCACCTGCATCCCGACTGCTGGCATATCGGATACAACCCGATGAGAATGATGACAGTATTAGTGATGGTGTGAAACCCTGCTGACTTTCTTTTATATGCTCTGGTACAAAGTCCCCTGGCATGTCAGGCATTTAATATATCCATGTTTGAGCAGAGGTGACATAGGCAAACGCAGGTTTTTTTTTCGGTTGCCCGGAAACCCCCTTCTCTTGGCAAGTGGCTCAAATTTTAACAATAACAATGGTGTATAATACGATTACTAGAGCTGCTGCCACATCATGCAAGTTAATAGACAGAGCAGAGCTGCTACATATGCCCAGATGTAGCAGCTTCTTCTACCAAGTTTGCTGTGTGTGGATCTGAGCTCTCAATCAAAGCACTGGACCAGAGAGCAGCTACCAGGAAGGAGAGACAGGAGCCTTACCATGAGGTGGGAGAATGTGTGCTTAGAAAGTGCAGTACTGGTTCCATTGTGTTTGCATATTTAGTTAGTATAGTATGTTTAACCTTTTCATGACCATTTATTTATATTATTTAAATGTTTGATTCAGTCTACACTATAGATCATCTATACTGTATTCCATGTTCTGCAGAGTGGTAGACTGTGGATTACATTTGGAAACCCCCCTCTAGAAATACTGCGTTTGCCACTGGGTGACCAGGGATAATATATGGATTTCACCATACAGAGGTGTTTTTAGAGTAGTATTCTCCAAGCACCCTTACAGTCCAGGTTTTAAGGATATATATGCCCGAGTACAGATGGTTAAATTGAAGTGAGGTACTAATTAAGTCACCTGTGCTCAAGCATGGATATCTTTAATACGCATGTAGTTAACGCAAACTCCTTCTGGTGATGATGGTGGCAGATGATAAATGACTCTACTGATTTGTAGTCTATACAGTAATAGGTGATACATATCTGACAGCCATGGCACTGTATGGCATTACATTATCAGCCTAACCTCCTACTGTGGGCGGGATGTACTAAGCGGAAAATGCGGTAAACTCCCTGTTTACCGCATTTTCCTAATGTACTAACCCCCGGCCGGCAGGACAGCGCCGCGGCGGGGTACGCCAGCTTTAGCTGGCGTACGTCCATAGAAGCCTATGGGCTTCTCTCCGCGGCGCTGTGTGAGGGATCCGATCCGATCCCTCCCAGCATGCCCTGCGTCCGCCCCCATCACCCCGCGCATGCGCAGACTGACTTCTGGGGCCGAATCCCGGAAGTCAGGCTGCCGCTGCGCATCGCGGAGGACAGCTCTTATCGGAAGAGCTGTCCTCCGCAATGCTGATCGCATATGTTAGTACATATGCGATCAGCATCGTGACGCAGGGCGGCGATGGGCGGCGATGTACATTAGTACATCCCGCCCTGTATATGATAAATTATAGTTTCAATTAGAGTATAATGACTTATTTGAAATGAATTCTTCTTAGAAGCAAAGTGTGTCTGTCTGTGTGCGTGTGCGTGCGTGCGTGCGCGTGTGGCAGGTGTTTATGTTCTTATTATGTACCTACTGAGTGACAGCTGCATCTTGTTGTTGGCTGTTCTGTCTTCAGCCAGTTGTTTGTTGAATGTCATTTGATTTTGTGATAGATTGTTACTGGGATCTTCAAACAGAGATCTCTCTGTCTTGCGTAGAAGTGACAAATACTTTCCCCAGACGTTAACGCATTACAGTTTAAGGGTGAGGCGTCTTTAGAGTCTTCCTCCCATACCCCAGACGTCATGTCTGATGCATAACTTTCGTTACCTGCACATGCGCAGTACGAATGGTGATTTCCTGAGCGCATATATGTACAATGCTCTGTACTTAGCAGCGTTACAGGAGGGGGATACGGTCATTAGGTCGACCACTATTGGTTAGTCGACTTGGTCACTAGATCGACATGGAAAAAGGGCGACATACGTTTTTAATTTTTTTTTTCATTAGTTGAACTTTACAATCCACGTGAACTACGATTGGGAATGGTAACCTGTGCCGTGTGCAGTGGTAGTGTAGCGAGGCACCTTGCCCGAAGCATGGAGAGCGAAACGAGCCATGCGAGGGGATAGGGTGCACTAATTGGGGTTCCCCGTTCATTTTGACCTAATGACTGTGTCAACCTATTTCAGGTGTCAGCCTAGTCACTGTCGACCAATAGTGTTCAACCTAATGACCCATACCCACAGTAGGTGCTACAAGTGTATTAGTCTCGCTTTATATTGCAATAAAGACAGGCAAAGACTTTAACATGTTCATCCCTTATATGTACGATACCTGTCTAGCCATTTACAGAGTTTGGGGTAAACGCAGCAGAATTGAATTACCTGTTGCTTGATGAATACATCCGAGTGGATATTATGTTGATACACGGAAACGTTGATACTATGGCCTTAATTCCGAGTTGTTCGCTCGCTAGCTACTTCTAGCAGCCGCGCAAACGCATAGTCGCCGCCCACGGGGGAGTGTATTTTCGCTTTGCAAGTGTGCGATCGCATGTGCAGCCAAGTTGTGCAAAAACATTTTGTGCAGTTTCTGAGTAGCTCTGGACTTACTCAGCCCTTGCGATCACTTCAGTCTTTTTGGTGCCGGAATTGATGTCAGACACCCGCCCTGCAAATGCCTGGACACGTCTGCGTTTTTCCAAACACTCCCAGAAAACGGTCAGTTACCACCCACAAACGCCTTCTTTCTGTCAATCTCCTTGCGATCGCCCGTGCGAATGGATTCTTCGTTAAATCCATAGCTCAGCAACAATCCACTGTGTACCCGTACGACGCGCCTGCGCATTGCAGTGCATACGCATGCGCAGTAGTAACCTGATCGATGCGCTGCAAAAAACGGCAGCGAGCGATCAACTCGAAATGACCCCCCATATTTCTATTGCAGATCCTTATCTGGTGTTTCCTCATGTAGAGATTTGTCTAGTAACCCTTTAGTGACCTTGCTGTACATCTGAGTGTCTGCGCAGGAGTAAAAGTTTTTGTTTTGAAAGTTAGAAAGTAATTTATAGTCATTTATAGTCAGCAATATTTGTTCTCATGTTTAAAAGTATATAGTAAGAGAATGCCCAATTCTGCACCTGGAGTAAAATGAATGTATTAGGTATATTGTAATTAATTTAAGCACATGGAAAACTTTCAGCATTTTTAGTACAAATCAGTGATGCGTCTGAAGGAGCCGACTCTTGCGTTCATGGCGCCCCAGTCTGTAAATCTTCTGTATTCCCTGGGTTTCAGGTAATACTGACGCCCCCTGTAGTTGGGCTGCTCAAAGAAGATCCAGTGTCCATCAAGGACGTTGCAGGAGTGGATGTCGTGGTAATTAAACTCTTCGTTCACATAAGGACAGTCTTCAGTGAACTCCATCATCTGACCTCTAAAGTCCTCCCTCTCATAGATCCTGATCCTGAAGGAGCCTCGGTGCTATTGCAGGGAAACAAATTCCGTCAATGTCAGACCAACATCACCAAAAGATTCTGAGTAACAGAGCGGAGGACTCCGATTGGTTCTGGGACCCTCCCTATTATTATATCTAAACTACAAAGTCTGCAAATGACATTGTAATTCCTCTTGTAGCCATGGAGATGATAATTATAGACGACCATGGTCGTTCAGCATTTTTATACATGACCCTGACTAGGACCATGAGTGGTCTGTAAAGATATGAGACAGAGGGTAAAACTGTATTTGTGGTGTTTCAATCTTTATAGTTTAAAGTACTTTGTATTTATTTTGTTCCATTAACTGTCTGGCTTGTGTCACTATTATCCCATGTGCGTGTTCATTCGTTAGACTATATATTCTGTACTATAATCTTACTCAGGTGGGCTGTGAGCTGGCACCTAGTGCTGTCATGTTATGTTATGAGGATGCCATTCTGTGCATGAGGTTACAAGTTATCATGGATAATCCTGTGTAAGCCATCTATCATCCTTATATGGTCACACAGGAAGTTTGAGGGCCAGGTAACCTCTCTCTGAAGATGCTCCTCCACAGGAGACACTCAGGACTTAAACCAATTTCCCTGTCATTGTTCCTTCTGCTTACTGTCCTTTGTTAAACCCTGGGCTCTGACAGACAACTCGGAGCCTGACCCAGCATGTGGTCAGCAGGAGAAGGCCAGCTGAGGGAGGGAGTAGGGAAATAACTGAGGTGGGATCCCACCAATCAGGAACCTGTGTCTCCTTCCCAGGTGAGTGCGGCATGATGGGCATTTGGAAGGTTATAAAAGGGGTTGCGCAGGTCAGCTTCTCATCATGTTAGTTGCAGGACTCTGGCTAAGGGGTGATTCTCTACCAGGGTACCTTGTGGAACGCATCATCAGTGCTGTGTGGACTTACACGTCTTTACTCCTGCATGGACTTATACCCATATTCTCCTGTGGACTAATCTGCTATCACTGCTGTGTGGTCTCAGTGATAGTTCTGCTGTGTGGACCTGTGTATCTGTAACTTCTGTGTGGAATTGCTGTGGACCTATATCCTCTACTGGGACTTACTATCTGGACTGCCACCTGCATATTGTTTCTGGGCTATATTTACTTCTATTTCCTGTGTATTAATTATTCCTGTGTGCTGTGAGAAATAAACCATCACTTGGGTTTCATCGGCTGTGTGTCTGAGTGATTAGAAGAACCCTGTATCCTCACATGGGCCCTCATTCCGAGTTGTTCGCTCGCTAGCTGCTTTTAGCAGCATTGCACACGCTAAGCCGCCGCCTACTGGGAGTGAATCTTAGCTTTGCAGAATTGCGAACGCAAGATTAGCAGAATTGCGATTGGAAATTTCTTTGCGGTTTCTGAGTAGCTCGAGACTTACTCTGCCACTGCGATCAGTTCAGTCAGTTTCGTTCCTGGTTTGACGTCACAAACACACCCAGCGTTCACCCAGACACTCCCCCGTTTCTTCAGACACTCCCGCGTTTTTCCCAGAAACGCAAGCGTTTTTTCGCACACACCCATAACACGACCAGTTTCCGCCCAGAAACACCCACTTCCTGTCAATCACACTCCGATCACCAGAACAAAGAAATTTCTTCATAAAGCCGTGAGTAAAATACCAAACTTCTTAGCAAATTTACTTGGCGCAGGCGCGGTGCGAACATTGCGCATGCGCATTAGCGACTAATCGCTCCGTTGCGAAAAAAAAAAAATGAGCGAACAACTCGGCATGAGGGCCATGGTCTTTTGAAATACTTAATTAACTCATGAGCCACTGCTTCCAATATACTTGGTGCACCTCATTTACCCAGGTGTTTCCATTTTTTAAGTTAACTACCCATAATTCTGTGATGGTAATTGTTGACCCCTTAACTGTTCGGGATGAGTGAGACTCATCCTAAGCACTACAGGGGTTCAAATGGAAGAGAAAGCTTGCCTAAAAGTCCATTTTTAAAGTTGACGTCTCTTAGACCCGGAACCGTGCGAGGCTTGATGATGCCATCGTGTCAATACATGATGACATCATTGAGGCCCACCCCTTCCATTCTAGACATTTCAGCACATTAAAAGTGTCCTATCTCACTCTTCCTGTTATCACAGATTTAGAGATACCCTAAACTTGAAATTATTTGACCCCTATGGAGTCCATGAATGGGAATATCTCTCCCATCCCGGTTTCAGCAAACACTGGAGTACGCTCACTGAAAGAGGAGATTCCTCTTTTTCTAAAATGATGTGGCCGCTTAGTAATTATTGTCCGGTGATCATCTGTGATCTCCAGACAGGTGACTGAGTGTTTGCAATTAGATGCCCAGTGAACTGAAAGAACAAGTGGGTTGTATGAACTCATGTCATGTGGAGACGCATTTCACACCATGACCTTGGGCACCAGCTTGACAGGAGCCTTATTTCCCTTCTTTGTAATGGCTGACAGAAGGCTACCCATAAGACCGGAGAGGATTAAATCCTGAGGCAAGCTTGGTCTGTGCCTCATGGCATTACAGGGGACTGTCCATTGATGAATAGGTTGCTATGGCCAATAACATACTGTATAGTGGTGTGGAAGGTTGGTAGACAGTGGGTTTCATATGTAATCCTGAGAGAGATTCTTTTGCTGATAATCTTCCCACCCTAATGATTTTGTTCCTCCAGGCAGGAAAAGGGGCAGATCAGTGGCTTAATGGTGCAATGATGGGAACACTCGCCTTCCAGTAAGGACTTGGCTGATATCACCTGCTGGCTGGGCTTCCATCAGAAATTTTGGGGCCCAGGACTGACAAAATAGACAGAGCCCCCCCCCCCAAAAAGAAAAAAAGATTCTGCCACAGCGTTCCACCCCTATGTGATGTCACACACCATGACGTTACATAATGGCAGAGCATTATGGACCTGCAGGAACCATTCACAGAGCTGATGCGCCAGGAAGGCTTCCTGCGCATCAGCTTGCTGTTGTTGCGCTGCCTATGCAGCTCTCCAGATGTTGGCTGTAGGAGCCAGGGGCGGGCCCCCCTCTCTATATGGGCCCGGGCCTTCAGTCCCCGCAGTCCCCTCCTGATGGCTGCCCTGCCTGCTGGGGATGAGTTATGTCACCCTTCTCGGTTTCCGGTATGAATGGTCGACAATGTTAAGGTCGACACTCATTAGGTCGACCACTATTGGTCGACACTGACATGGTCGACATGGACAAATGGTCGACACATGAAAATGGTCGACACGTGAAAGGTCTACACATAAAAAGGTCGATATGAGTTTTTTAAACTTTTTTTGGTGTCGTTTTCTGCGTAAAGTGATGGGGAACCCCAAGTAGTGCACCGCGTCCCCTCGCAAGTTGCCTCGCTCCACTACCGCTGCGCTCGGCACAGGTTACCGTTCCCAATCGTAGTCCACGTGGATCGGAAAGTATGAAAAAGTTCCAAAAAAGATTTTATTTTTTTTAAAAACTCACGTCAACCATTTTCATGTGTCGACCATTTGTCCATGTTGACCATGTCAATGTTGACCAATAGTGGTCGACCTAATGAGTGTCGATCTTAACACTGTCGACCTTCTGACCGGATACCCCCTTCTCGGGGGCATAACTAGGCATGATATGGAGGGCCATTACAGTATGTAGAAGCTGAAACCCTGAACCCTTGAGCACTTTGGGCGGGCTGTTGCCTAACCATTAAACACCCTCTTCTGCTCCCAGTGCATGTAACGCTCTAAGGGGGTCATTCTGACCTGTTCGCTCGCTGCTTTTTAACGCAGCAGAGTGAACGGGTCCCTACTGCGCATGCGCCGGCGCATGCCAGATGGCTGAAGGCAGTAGCAGGGATGCGATCGCCTCTGCCTGATTGACAGGCAGAGGCGATCGCTGGGCGGGAGGGGGCGGAACGGCTGCGTTTGCCCGCCGTTTCGTGGGTGCGGTCCGGCCAACGCAGGCGTGGGTGGATTGAACGGGGGGTGGGCCACAGCGGCTGCGTGACGTCACATGCAGCCGCTGCGGGCCGGGAGCGATGAGTAGCTCCCGGCCAGCACGCTAAAGCTGCGCTGGCCGGGAGCTACTCTTGAAGTGCAAAGGCATCGCCGCTGTGCGATACCTTTGCACTTCTGCGGGGGAAGGGGGGGGGCAGACTGACATGCGGGGCGGACTAGCCCTGTGCTGGGCGTCCCCCCGCATGTCAGTGTGAATGATCGTAGCTGTGCTAAATTTAGCACAGCTATGATCAACTCGGAATGACCCCCCCTAAAACTGTTGTTAGCATATAAATTGTTTCGGCGCCTTCTTGCACAATTTCCCCATTTGTTTTAAGAATAACAATGACAGAGAAAGCGGTTTATCAGTGTCATACAATAAGCGCCGGTTATGGGGTTGTGTTAGTATTATTTGGTATACAGTACTGTATGTAGGGAACATCCATAGAGAATAACATATTAAAGTTAATGGCAGACAACTGAGGATCACAAAGTACAAATAAAACTATCAATTACTAAAACAGCTCATCTCTATTATACTATCCTTAAAAGCAAATACTGACGTAATCAATTCTGCTACCCAATATCACGGCTATTACGTTGTTCGCAGCCAGAGATATCGGCGGGGAAGCCGCCTTACCTGGGGGATTACGCGGCAGGACCTGATGGAGTCGCTCAGGCCGGACCAGTGCTGGCAGTCCGGGTACTCGCCCCTCTTCACAAAGTACTGCTGTCCGGTGTAGTTGGGACGCTCGTAAATCATCCAGTTTCCATTCTCCACCCGGATGGAGTTGCAGCGACTGAAGTAAGAATTCAGCTCGGAGCTGTCGCTGCTGCACTCATGGGAGCGGCCCTGGAAGTTCCTGTCCTCGTAGAAGACGATCTGGGGAATATTTGACAAACGATGGATTTGCTGCAGACAAGGGGGGTAATTCCAAGTTGATCGCAGCAGGATTTTTGTTAGCAATTGGGCAAAACCATGGCCCTCATTCCGAGTTGGTCGGTCGCAAGGCGAATTTAGCAGAGTTGCTCACGCTAAGCCGCCGCCTACTGGGAGTGAATCTTAGCTTCTTAAAATTGCGACCGATGTATTCGCAATATTGCGATTACTAACTACTTAGCAGTTTCAGAGTAGCTCCAGACTTACTCTGCCTGTGCGATCAGTTCAGTGCTTGTCGTTCCTGGTTGACGTCACAAACACACCCAGCGTTCGCCCAGGCACTCCCACCGTTTCCCCGGCCACTCCTGCGTTTTTTCCGGAAACGGCAGCGTTTTCAGCCACACGCCCCTGAAACGCCGTGTTTCCGCCCAGTAACACCCATTTCCTGTCAATCACATTACGATCGCCGGAGCGAAGAAAAAGCCGTGAGTAAAAATACTTTCTTCATAGTAAAGTTACTTGGCGCAGTCGCAGTGCGAACTTTGCGCATGCGTACTAAGCGGATTTTCACTGCGATGCGATGAAAAAGAACGAGCGAACAACTCGGAATGAGGGCCCATGTGCACTGCAGGGGAGGCAGATATAACATGTGCAGAGAGAGTTAGATTTGGGTGTGGTATGTTCAATCTGCAATCTAATTTGCAGTGTAAAAATAAAGCAGCCAGTATTTACCCTGCACAGAAACAAAATAACCCACCCAAATCTAACTCTCTCTACACATGTTATATCTGCCTCCCCTGCAGTGCACATGGTTTTGCCCAATTGCTATCAAAAATCCTGCTGCGATCAACTTGGAATTACCCCCAAGGTTATTGCAGTCCAGACTACGTTGTTTTGTCTAGCAGTATGAATGCACGTCTAGATTGAATGGTCATAAAACACAAGCACTCATGCAATTTTGCATTGTAATTTGGTCCCCTGGAGGGTGATGAAGGTAAAGCTTAAATATTACTATTAAAATAAAAAATAAATGTTTTTGAGACAATAAATATGGGGCTGATTCACTGTCGGATGCAGAGACGCACACAGTCCCGTCTGCAATGCCGCTACGAAGCCCTTTCCTGGTGTCAATCCGAGTGTCTGAGACGCACACTGTCAGCTTCCGATAGACACACCATCGGAAATTGCGCCTGGCCTGTGGAAGGTTCAGTTTCTCCGTCTGAGTGTGGCCTCCTATGTGAGTGCTACAGTGTCTCTGTACACAACCGCTTTCAGCGACACCCCTAAAAGATGCAACACCTCCTATTACCTCCGAGTCACCATCCAGGAGCGCCCCTTACATCCCTGATCCTGTGCGTCCAAATCTGCGCTGCACGTCATTACAAACAAATTCAGGACGCACGCGCATACTAAAAACATTGCTCTACTGCGTCCAACATCGTTTCTGCCTCCGACTCAGAATCAGGCCCTATTAGCGCGGTATTGAGTTACGTTTTAATAGATGGTGCTATGGTTGAAATGTGCTCTAAGGACAGAACAAAAAGTTATTTTTTTTATGGTTTTTTAAAAAACATCTTACTGTAGGGGAGCTTTAGAGAGAGATAAAGGGGGTCATTCCGAGTTGATCGCTCGCTAGCAGTTTTTAGCAGCCGTACAAATGCATTGTCGCCGCCCACCGGGGAGTGTATTGTCGCTTTGCAGAAGTGCGAACGCCTGTGTAGCAGAGCGCCTGCAAACACATTTTGTGCAAAACAAAACCAGACCTGTAGTTACTTATCCTGTGCGATGATTCTAACGACGGAGGGAAGGCTTTTGACGTCACACACCCGCCCAGCGAACGCCCAGCCACGCCTGTGTTTTCCCCAACACGCCTGCGTTTTTCAAAGCACTACCTGAAAACGGTCAGTTGACACCCAGAAACACCCACTTTCTGTCAATCTCCTTGCGGCCGTCTGTGCGAATGTAATCGTCGCTAGAACCAGTGCAAAACCACAATGGACTTTGTACCCGTACGACGCGCGTGCGCATTGCGGATCATACGCATGCGCAGATTAGCCGTTTTTTTCACTGATCGCTACACAGAGAACAACGGCAGCTAGCGATCAACTCAGAATGACCCCCAAAGTACCAACCGATCAACTTCTGTCATTTTGCAGGCTGTGTTTGAAAAATGACAGACGCTGATTGATTGATTGATTGATTGGTACTTTATCTCTCTCCAGTTTATCTCTCTCTAAGGTTTGAAACATCTCCCCACCTGTCTAAAACATGCAGAGGTATATATAAAGTTAGTATCAAAGGTATATTCAATCATAAAACAGGACGCAAATGATGTATAAACAGCTCCATGAAGCGCAGAGCCCTGTATACACATTACTGTGTTATATTCTATTGCAGGAAACAGCACACGCAGCAGAACAGAGAGACCGTACGTACTTCCCTTTGCAGACAGCAGACGTCGGGGCTATTACCTGCCTGCATGCACAGAATGTGATGAATATATTACCTTTTCCATCTTGGATGTTAGTGTAGTTGTGCAGAGAGAAACTGTGCTCCCAATTTATAGCCGTCACTAACAATGGACTTTGCATAACAATGACTTCATGAAATAGAATGTACATGGGATTGACAATGTCAGCAAGTAACACAACAAAACCACAAACTCAGGCAGCATGTTCTATGTTACTCTGCACTATTATTTAAAGGGTTCAGTGTCATCTGTACAGCAACGTATTATGGAGTAATAGACTACCTGAGAGTTCCGCGTATTGGCCCTCATTCCGAAATGAACGCTCGCTAGCTACTTTTAGCAGCCATGCAAACGCATAGTCGCCGCCCATGGGGGAGTGTATTTTCGCTTTGCAGGAGTGCGAACGCGTGTGCAGCAGAGCGCCTGCAAAATCATTTTGTACAGAACAAGACCAGCCCTGTAGTTACTTATTCTGTGCGATGATGGCTGCCACGAGTGACACGGTAATGACGTCAGATACCCGCCCAGCAAACGCCCGGCCACGCCTGCGTTTTTCCAAACACTCCCAGAAAATGGTCAGTTGCCACCCACAAACGCCCTCTTCCTGTCAATTTCCATGCGATCGGCTGTGCGACTGAAAGCGTCGCTAGAACCTGTGCACAACGGTGATGCTCTTTGTACCCGTACACCACGCGTGCGCATTGCGGTGCATACGCATGCGCAATTTTGCCATTTTTTAACTGATCGCTATGCAGAGAACAACGGCAGCTAGCGATCAACTCGGAATGAGGGCCATTGTCAGGTCCACACAAAGGCCGCGCTGTATATTAGTGTATCATCTTCAGTCATGTCACAGTTTTACTGTATGCAGAGCTCAAGGAACACATCACTCTTCTACAGTACAACAATACATTAATAAACAAATGTGTCATTCTATATAATAAAAGGCTAACGCTGCTCCTTACTTCTCTGGGGGGAATTCAAGTGTTTTGCACGCCGGCGGCCACTAGATGGTGCCAGGCGAAGCAATTCAAGTGTATGTCGATGTACTCTCCACAGTTCCTGGGGCTCATTTACAGCTGTAGGCAACAGCAATTTTGCACCTCGAGCAACATTTTTTATGTTTGCATGCAAGGTAAATGCCGTCTGCTTTTGCATGTAGCCCACACACAAGCTGGGAAGCTTTATTTTTACATTGCGAGTGAAGTAGGACATGCCCCTCCCAAATCTAAATCTCTCTACATATTTTACATCTCCCTGACCTGCAGTACAACATGGATTTACCAGTGTAATATCCTTTTTTGTATTTTATTTTTGTTTTTCTGCCAACTCCGTATCATCCAAAACTGCACTCCTGAATCTTGGATGTCATGCCCAGACTCCAGGAAGATCGGTCAAGTCTCCGGGCACCCGCCACTGCCGCCCACTTCAGGTGGCACAGTCCGCCTGATGACATATTCTGCTCCGTATAGCAGCAATGTAGCCCGGCTCCCCGGCCGAGAATTGCAGCTCTGTATAGCAGGAGGTGGAGCAATGATGACACCGATGTAGCAGATACTGAGTTGGATTCATCCTCTACAAAAATGCAAGTACTAGGGTGTTTACATCAGGTACTAGAAATATATCAGGAGCTATAGTAGGTGTACATCAGGAGCTAGGTATATATCAGGAGCTACAGTAGGTGTACATCAGGAGCTAGGTATATATCAGGAGCTACAGTAGGTGTAGATCAGGAGCTAGGTATATATCAGGAGCTACAGTAGGTGTACATCAGGAGCTAGGTGTATATCAGGAGCTATAGTAGGTGTAGATCAGGAGCTAGGTATATATCAGGAACTACAGTAGGTGTACATCAAGAGCTAGGCGTATATCAGGAGCTACAGTAGGTGTACATCAGGAGCTAGGTGTATATCAGGAGCTAGGTGTATATCAGGAGCTACAGTAGGTGTACATCAGGAGCTAGGTATATATCAGGAGCTACAGTAGGTGTACATCAGGAGCTAGGTATATATCAGGAGCTACAGTAGGTGTACATCAGGAGCTAGGTATATATCAGGAACTACAGTAGGTGTACATCAGGAGCTAGGTGTATATCAGGAGCTACAGTAGGTGTACATCAGGAGCTAGGTGTATATCAGGAGCTAGGTGTATATCAGGAGCTACAGTAGGTGTACATCAGGAGCTAGGTATATATCAGGAACTACAGTAGCTGTAAATCAGGAGCTAGGTGTATATCAGGAACTAGGTATATATCAGGAACTACAGTAGGTGTACATCAGGAGCTAGGTGTATATCAGGAGCTACAGTAGGTGTACATCAGGAGCTAGGTGTATATCAGGAGCTAGGTGTATATCAGGAGCTACAGTAGGTGTACATCAGGAGCTAGGTATATATCAGGAGCTACAGTAGGTGTACATCAGGAGCTAGGTATATATCAGGAGCTACAGTAGGTGTACATCAGAAGCTAGGTATATATCAGGAACTACAGTAGGTGTACATCAGGAGCTAGGTGTATATCAGGAGCTACAGTAGGTGTACATCAGGAGCTAGGTGTATATCAGGAGCTAGGTGTATATCAAGAACTACAGTAGCTGTAAACCAGGAGCTGGGTGTATATCAGGAACTAGGTATATATCAGGAACTACAGTAGGTGTACATAAGGAGCTAGGTATATATCAGTAGCTACAGTAGGTGGATATCAGGAGCTAGGTATATATCAGGAGCTAGGTGTACATCAGAAGCTACAGGAGGTGAACATCAGGAGCTAGGTGTATATCAGGAGCTAGGTGAATATCAGTAGCTACAGTAGGTGTACATCAGGAGCTAGGTGTATATCAGGAGCTATAGTAGGTGTAGATCAGGAGCTAGGTATATATCAGTAACTACAGTAGGTGTACATCAAGAGCTAGGCGTATATCAGGAGCTACAGTAGGTGTATATCAGGAGCTAGGTGTATATCAGGAGCTACAGTAGGTGTACATCAGGAGCTAGGTATATATCAGGAGCTACAGTAGGTGTACATCAGGAGCTAGGTATATATCAAGAGCTACAGTAGGTGTACATCAGGAGCTAGGTGTATATCAGGAGCTACAGTAGGTGTACATCAGGAGCTAGGTATATATCAGGAACTACAGTAGGTGTACATCAGGAGCTAGGTATATATCAGGAACTACAGTAGGTGTACATCAGGAGCTAGGTGTATATCAAGAGCTACAGTAGGTGTACATCAGGAGCTAGGTGTATATCAGGAGCTAGGTGTATATCAGGAGCTACAGTAGGTGTACATCAGGAGCTAGGTATATATCAGGAACTACAGTAGCTGTAAATCAGGAGCTAGGTGTATATCAGGAACTAGGTATATATCAGAAACTACAGTAGGTGTACATCAGGAGCTAGGTATATATCAGGAGCTACAGTAGGTGTATATCAGGAGCTAGGTGTATATCAGGAGCCAGGTGTATATCAGGAGCTACAGTAGGTGTACATCAGGAGCTGTACATCAGGAGCTAAGTATATATCAAGAGCTACAGTAGGTGTACATCAGGAGCAACTGCCGCCCACTTCAGGTGGCACAGTCCGCCTGATGACATATTCTGCTCTGTATCGCAGCAATGTAGCCCTGCTCCCCGGCCGAGAATTGCAGATCTGTATAGCAGGAGGTGGAGCAATGATGACACCAATGTAGCAGATACTGAGTTGGATTCATCCTCTTCAAAAATGCAAGTACTAGGGTGTTTACATCAGGTACTAGAAATTTATTAGGAGCTATAGTAGGTGTACATCAGTAGCTAGGTATATATCAGGAGCTACAGTAGGTGTACATCAGGAGCTAGGTATATATCAGGAGCTATAGTAGGTGTACATCAGGAGCTAGGTATATATCAGGAACTACAGTAGGTGTACATCAGGAGCTAGGTGTATATCAGGAGCTACAGTAGGTGTACATCAGGAGCTAGGTGTATATCAGGAGCTAGGTGTATATCAAGAACTACAGTAGCTGTAAATCAGGAGCTGGGTGTATATCAGGAACTAGGTATATATCAGGAACTACAGTAGGTGTACATCAGGAGCTAGGTATATATCAGGAGCTACAGTAGGTGGATATCAGGAGCTAGGTATATATAAGGGGCTAGGTGTACATCAGAAGCTACAGGAGGTGAACATCAGGAGCTAGGTGTATATCAGGAGCTAGGTGAATATCAGGAGCTACAGTAGGTGTACATCAGGAGCTAGGTGTATATCAGGAGCTACAGTAGGTGTACATCAGGAGCTAGGTGTATATCAGGAGCTACAGTAGGTGTACATCAGGAGCTGGGTGTATATAATGAGCTAGGTGTATATCAGGAGCTACAGTAGGGGTACATCAGAAGCCAGGTATATATCAGAAGGTACAGTAGGTGTACATCAGGAGCTAAGTGTATATCAGGAGCTACAGTAGGTGTACATCAGGACCTAGGTGTATATCAGGAGCTAGGTGTATAACAGGAGCTACAGTAGGTGTACATCAGGAGCTAGGTATATATCAGGAGCTACATTAGGTGTACATCAGGAGCTAGGTATATATCAGGAGCTAGGTATATATCAGGAGCTAGGTGTATATCAGGAGCTACTGTAGGTGTACATCAGGAGCTAGGTATATATCAGGAGCTACAGTAGGTGTATATCAGGAGCTAGGTGTATATCAGGAGCTAGGTGTATATCAGGAGCTACAGTAGGTGTACATCAGGAGCTGTACATCAGGAGCTAAGTATATATCAGGAGCTACAGTAGGTGTACATCAGGAGCAACTGCCGCCCACTTCAGGTGGCACAGTCCGCCTGATGACATATTCTGCTCCGTATAGCAGCAATGTAGCCCGGCTCCCCGGCCGAGAATTGCAGCTCTGTATAGCAGGAGGTGGAGCAATGATGACACCGATGTAGCAGATACTGAGTTGGATTCATCCTCTACAAAAATGCAAGTACTAGGGTGTTTACATCAGGTACTAGAAATATATCAGGAGCTATAGTAGGTGTACATCAGGAGCTAGGTATATATCAGGAGCTACAGTAGGTGTACATCAGGAGCTAGGTATATATCAGGAGCTACAGTAGGTGTACATCAGGAGCTAGGTATATATCAGGAGCTACAGTAGGTGTACATCAGGAGCTAGGTGTATATCAGGAGCTATAGTAGGTGTAGATCAGGAGCTAGGTATATATCAGGAACTACAGTAGGTGTACATCAAGAGCTAGGCGTATATCAGGAGCTACAGTAGGTGTACATCAGGAGCTAGGTGTATATCAGGAGCTAGGTGTATATCAGGAGCTACAGTAGGTGTACATCAGGAGCTAGGTATATATCAGGAGCTACAGTAGGTGTACATCAGGAGCTAGGTATATATCAGGAGCTACAGTAGGTGTACATCAGGAGCTAGGTATATATCAGGAACTACAGTAGGTGTACATCAGGAGCTAGGTGTATATCAGGAGCTACAGTAGGTGTACATCAGGAGCTAGGTGTATATCAGGAGCTAGGTGTATATCAGGAGCTACAGTAGGTGTACATCAGGAGCTAGGTATATATCAGGAACTACAGTAGCTGTAAATCAGGAGCTAGGTGTATATCAGGAACTAGGTATATATCAGGAACTACAGTAGGTGTACATCAGGAGCTAGGTGTATATCAGGAGCTACAGTAGGTGTACATCAGGAGCTAGGTGTATATCAGGAGCTAGGTGTATATCAGGAGCTACAGTAGGTGTACATCAGGAGCTAGGTATATATCAGGAGCTACAGTAGGTGTACATCAGGAGCTAGGTATATATCAGGAGCTACAGTAGGTGTACATCAGAAGCTAGGTATATATCAGGAACTACAGTAGGTGTACATCAGGAGCTAGGTGTATATCAGGAGCTACAGTAGGTGTACATCAGGAGCTAGGTGTATATCAGGAGCTAGGTGTATATCAAGAACTACAGTAGCTGTAAACCAGGAGCTGGGTGTATATCAGGAACTAGGTATATATCAGGAACTACAGTAGGTGTACATAAGGAGCTAGGTATATATCAGTAGCTACAGTAGGTGGATATCAGGAGCTAGGTATATATCAGGAGCTAGGTGTACATCAGAAGCTACAGGAGGTGAACATCAGGAGCTAGGTGTATATCAGGAGCTAGGTGAATATCAGTAGCTACAGTAGGTGTACATCAGGAGCTAGGTGTATATCAGGAGCTATAGTAGGTGTAGATCAGGAGCTAGGTATATATCAGTAACTACAGTAGGTGTACATCAAGAGCTAGGCGTATATCAGGAGCTACAGTAGGTGTATATCAGGAGCTAGGTGTATATCAGGAGCTACAGTAGGTGTACATCAGGAGCTAGGTATATATCAGGAGCTACAGTAGGTGTACATCAGGAGCTAGGTATATATCAAGAGCTACAGTAGGTGTACATCAGGAGCTAGGTGTATATCAGGAGCTACAGTAGGTGTACATCAGGAGCTAGGTATATATCAGGAACTACAGTAGGTGTACATCAGGAGCTAGGTATATATCAGGAACTACAGTAGGTGTACATCAGGAGCTAGGTGTATATCAAGAGCTACAGTAGGTGTACATCAGGAGCTAGGTGTATATCAGGAGCTAGGTGTATATCAGGAGCTACAGTAGGTGTACATCAGGAGCTAGGTATATATCAGGAACTACAGTAGCTGTAAATCAGGAGCTAGGTGTATATCAGGAACTAGGTATATATCAGAAACTACAGTAGGTGTACATCAGGAGCTAGGTATATATCAGGAGCTACAGTAGGTGTATATCAGGAGCTAGGTGTATATCAGGAGCCAGGTGTATATCAGGAGCTACAGTAGGTGTACATCAGGAGCTGTACATCAGGAGCTAAGTATATATCAAGAGCTACAGTAGGTGTACATCAGGAGCAACTGCCGCCCACTTCAGGTGGCACAGTCCGCCTGATGACATATTCTGCTCTGTATCGCAGCAATGTAGCCCTGCTCCCCGGCCGAGAATTGCAGATCTGTATAGCAGGAGGTGGAGCAATGATGACACCAATGTAGCAGATACTGAGTTGGATTCATCCTCTTCAAAAATGCAAGTACTAGGGTGTTTACATCAGGTACTAGAAATTTATTAGGAGCTATAGTAGGTGTACATCAGTAGCTAGGTATATATCAGGAGCTACAGTAGGTGTACATCAGGAGCTAGGTATATATCAGGAGCTATAGTAGGTGTACATCAGGAGCTAGGTATATATCAGGAACTACAGTAGGTGTACATCAGGAGCTAGGTGTATATCAGGAGCTACAGTAGGTGTACATCAGGAGCTAGGTGTATATCAGGAGCTAGGTGTATATCAAGAACTACAGTAGCTGTAAATCAGGAGCTGGGTGTATATCAGGAACTAGGTATATATCAGGAACTACAGTAGGTGTACATCAGGAGCTAGGTATATATCAGGAGCTACAGTAGGTGGATATCAGGAGCTAGGTATATATAAGGGGCTAGGTGTACATCAGAAGCTACAGGAGGTGAACATCAGGAGCTAGGTGTATATCAGGAGCTAGGTGAATATCAGGAGCTACAGTAGGTGTACATCAGGAGCTAGGTGTATATCAGGAGCTACAGTAGGTGTACATCAGGAGCTAGGTGTATATCAGGAGCTACAGTAGGTGTACATCAGGAGCTGGGTGTATATAATGAGCTAGGTGTATATCAGGAGCTACAGTAGGGGTACATCAGAAGCCAGGTATATATCAGAAGGTACAGTAGGTGTACATCAGGAGCTAAGTGTATATCAGGAGCTACAGTAGGTGTACATCAGGACCTAGGTGTATATCAGGAGCTAGGTGTATAACAGGAGCTACAGTAGGTGTACATCAGGAGCTAGGTATATATCAGGAGCTACATTAGGTGTACATCAGGAGCTAGGTATATATCAGGAGCTAGGTATATATCAGGAGCTAGGTGTATATCAGGAGCTACTGTAGGTGTACATCAGGAGCTAGGTATATATCAGGAGCTACAGTAGGTGTATATCAGGAGCTAGGTGTATATCAGGAGCTAGGTGTATATCAGGAGCTACAGTAGGTGTACATCAGGAGCTGTACATCAGGAGCTAAGTATATATCAGGAGCTACAGTAGGTGTACATCAGGAGCAACTGCCGCCCACTTCAGGTGGCACAGTCCGCCTGATTACATATTCTGCTCCGTATCGCAGCAATGTAGCCCTGCTCCCCGGCCGAGAATTGCAGCTCTGTATAGCAGGAGGTGGAGCAATGATGACACCAATGTAGCAGATACTGAGTTGGATTCATCCTCTTCAAAAATGCAAGTACTAGGGTGTTTACATCAGGTACTACAAATTTATTAGGAGCTATAGTAGGTGTACATCAGGAGCTAGGTATATATCAGGAGCTACAGTAGGTGTACATCAGGAGCTAGGTGAATATCAGGAGCTATAGTAGGTGTACATCAGGAGCTAGGTAAATATCAGGAACTACAGTAGGTGTACATCAAGAGCTAGGTGTATATCAGGAGCTACAGTAGGTGTACATCAGGAGCTAGGTGTATATCAGGAGCTAGGTGTATATCAGGAGCTACAGTAGGTGTACATCAGGAGCTAGGTATATATCAGGAGCTACAGTAGGTGTACATCAGGAGCTAGGTATATATCAGGAGCTACAGTAGGTGTACATCAGGTGCTAGGTATGTATCAGGAACTACAGTAGGTGTACATCAGGAGCTAGGTGTATATCAGGAGCTACAGTAGGTGTACATCAGGAGCTAGGTGTATATCAGGAGCTAGGTGTATATCAAGAACTACAGTAGCTGTAAATCAGGAGCTGGGTGTATATCAGGAACTAGGTATATATCAGGAACTACAGTAGGTGTACATCAGGAGCTAGGTATATATCAGGAGCTACAGTAGGTGGATATCAGGAGCTAGGTATATATCAGGGGCTAGGTGTACATCAGAAGCTACAGGAGGTGAACATCAGGAGCTAGGTGTATATCAGGAGCTAGGTGAATATCAGGAGCTACAGTAGGTGTACATCAGGAGCTAGGTGTATATCAGGAGCTAGGTGTATATCAGGAGCTACAGTAGGTGTACATCAGGAGCTGGGTGTATATAATGAGCTAGGTGTATATCAGGAGCTACAGTAGGGGTACATCAGAAGCAAGGTATATATCAGAAGGTACAGTAGGTGTACATCAGGAGCTAAGTGTATATCAGGAGCTACAGTAGGTGTACATCAGGACCTAGGTGTATATCAGGAGCTAGGTGTATAACAGGAGCTACAGTAGGTGTAAATCAGGAGCTAGGTATATATCAGGAGCTACATTAGGTGTACATCAGGAGCTAGGTATATATCAGGAGCTAGGTATATATCAGGAGCTAGGTGTATATCAGGAGCTACAGTAGGTGTACATCAGGAGCTAGGTATATATCAGGAGCTACAGTAGGTGTACATCAGGAGCTAGGTATATATCAGGAGCTACAGTAGGTGTACATCAGGAGCTAGGTATATATCAGGAGCTACAGTAGGTGTACATCAGGAGCTAGGTATATATCAGGAACTACAGTAGGTGTACATCAGGAGCTAGGTGTATATCAGGAGCTACAGTAGGTGTACATCAGGAGCTAGGTGTATATCAGGAGCTAGGTGTATATCAGGAGCTACAGTAGGTGTACATCAGGAGCTAGGTATATATCAGGAACTACAGTAGCTGTAAATCAGGAGCTAGGTGTATATCAGGAACTAGGTATATATCAGGAACTACAGTAGGTGTACATCAGGAGCTAGGTATATATCAGGAGCTACAGTAGGTGTACATCAGAAGCTAGGTGTATATCAGGAGCTAGGTGTATATCAGGAGCTACAGTAGGTGTACATCAGGAGCTAGGTATATATCAGGAGCTACAGTAGGTGTACATCAGGAGCAACTGCCGCCCACTTCAGGTGGCACAGTCCGCCTGATGACATATTCTGCTCCGTATCGCAGCAATGTAGCCCGGCTCCCCGGCCGAGAATTGCAGCTCTGTATAGCAGGAGGTGGAGCAATGATGACACCAATGTAGCAGATAATGAGTTGGATTCATCCTCTTCAAAAATGCAAGTACTAGGGTGTTTACATCAGGTACTAGAAATATATTAGGAGCTATAGTAGGTGTACATCAGGAGCTAGGTATATATCAGGAGCTACAGTAGGTGTACATCAGGAGCTAGGTATATATCAGGAGCTATAGTAGGTGTACATCAGGAGCTAGGTATATATCAGGAACTACAGTAGGTGTACATCAAGAGATAGGTGTATATCAGGAGCTACAGTAGGTGTACATCAGGAGCTAGGTGTATATCAGGAGCTAGGTGTATATCAGGAGCTACAGTAGGTGTACATCAGGAGCTAGGTATATATCAGGAGCTACAGTAGGTGTACATTAGGAGCTAGGTATATATCAGGAGCTACAGTAGGTGTACATCAGGAGCTAGGTATATATCAGGAACTACAGTAGGTGTACATCAGGAGCTAGGTGTATATCAGGAGCTACAGTAGGTGTACATCAGGAGCTAGGTGTATATCAGGAGCTAGGTGTATATCAAGAACTACAGTAGCTGTAAATCAGGAGCTGGGTGTATATCAGGAACTAGGTATATATCAGGAACTACAGTAGGTGTACATCAGGAGCTAGGTATATATCAGTAGCTACAGTAGGTGTATATCAGGAGCTAGGTATATATCAGGAGCTAGGTGTACATCAGAAGCTACAGTAGGTGTACATCAGGAGCTAGGTATATATCAGGAGCTACAGTAGGTGTACATTAGGAGCTAGGTATATATCAGGAGCTACAGTAGGTGTACATCAGGAGCTAGGTGTATATCAGGAACTACAGTAGGTGTACATCAGGAGCTAGGTGTATATCAGGAGCTAGGTGTATATCAAGAACTACAGTAGCTGTAAATCAGGAGCTGGGTGTACATCAGGAGCTAGGTATATATCAGGAACTACAGTAGGTGTACATCAAGAGCTCGGTGTATATCAGGAGCTACAGTAGGTGTACATCAGGAGCTAGGTGTATATCAGGAGCTACAGTAGGTGTACATCAGGAGCTAGGTATATATCAGGAGCTACAGTAGGTGTACATCAGGAGCTAGGTATATATCAGGAGCTACAGTAGGTGTACATCAGGAGCTAGGTATATATCAGGAACTACAGTAGGTGTACATCAGGAGCTACAGTAGGTGTACATCAGGAGCTAGGTGTATATCAGGAGCTAGGTGTATATCAAGAACTACAGTAGCTGTAAATCAGGAGCTGGGTGTATATCAGGAACTAGGTATATATCAGGAACTACAGTAGGTGTACATCAGGAGCTAGGTATATATCAGTAGCTACAGTAGGTGTATATCAGGAGCTAGGTATATATCAGGAGCTAGGTGTACATCAGAAGCTACAGGAGGTGAACATCTGGAACTAGGTGTATATCAGGAGCTAGGTGAATATCAGGAGCTACAGTAGGTGTACATCAGGAGCTAGGTGTATATCAGGAGCTAGGTGTATATAAGGAGCTACAGTAGGTGTACATCAGGAGCTAGGTGTATATCAGGAGCTACAGTAGGTGTACATCAGGAGCTGGGTGTATATAAGGAGCTTGGTGTATATCAGGAGCTACAGTAGGGGTACATCAGGAGCCAGGTATATATCAGAAGGTACAGTAGGTGTACATCAGGAGCTAAGTGTATATCAGGAGCTACAGTAGGTGTACATCAGGACCTAGGTGTATATCAGGAGCTAGGTGTATAACAGGAGCTACAGTAATAGTACATCAGGAGCTAGGTATATATCAGGAGCTACATTAGGTGTACATCAGGAGCTAGGTATATATCAGGAGCTAGGTATATATCAGGTGCTAGGTGTATATCAGGAGCTACAGTAGGTGTACATCAGGAGCTAGGTATATATCAGGAGCTACAGTAGGTGTACATCAGGAGCTAGGTATATATCAGGAGCTACAGTAGGTGTACATCAGGAGCTAGGTGTATATCAGGAGCTATAGTAGGTGTAGATTAGAAGCTAGGTATATATAAGGAACTACAGTAGGTGTACATCAAGAGCTAGGCGTATATCAGGAGCTACAGTAGGTGTAAATCAGGAGCTAGGTGTATATCAGGAGCTAGGTGTATATCAGGAGCTACAGTAGGTGTACATCAGGAGCTAGGTATATATCAGGAGCTACAGTAGGTGTACATCATGAGCTAGGTATATATCAGGAGCTACAGTAGGTGTACATCAGGAGCTAGGTATATATCAGGAACTACAGTAGGTGTACATCTGGAGCTAGGTGTATATCAGGAGCTACAGTAGGTGTACATCAGGAGCTAGGTGTATATCAGGAGCTAGGTGTATATCAGTAGCTACAGTAGGTGTACATCAGGAGCTAGGTATATATCAGGAACTACAGTAGCTGTAAATCAGGAGCTAGGTGTATATCAGGAACTAGGTATATATCAGGAACTACAGTAGGTGTACATCAGGAGCTAGGTATATATCAGGAGCTACAGTAGGTGTATATCAGGAGCTAGGTGTATATCAGGAGCTAGGTGTATATCAGGAGCTACAGTAAGTGTACATCAGGAGCTAGGTATATATCAGGAGCTACAGTAGGTGTACATCAGGAGCAACTGCCGCCCACTTCAGGTGGCACAGTTCGCCTGATGACATATTCTGCTCCGTATCGCAGCAATGTAGCCCGGCTCCCCGGCCGAGAATTGCAGCTCTGTATAGCAGGAGGTGGAGCAATGATGACACCAATGTAGCAGATAATGAGTTGGATTCATCCTCTTCAAAAATGCAAGTACTAGGGTGTTTACATCAGGTACTAGAAATATATTAGGAGCTATAGTAGGTGTACATCAGGAGCTAGGTATATATCAGGAGCTACAGTAGGTGTACATCAGGAGCTAGGTATATATCAGGAGCTATAGTAGGTGTACATCAGGAGCTAGGTATATATCAGGAGCTATAGTAGGTGTACATCAGGAGCTAGGTATATATCAGGAACTACAGTAGGTGTACATCAAGAGCTAGGTGTATATCAGGAGCTACAGTAGGTGTATATCAGGAGCTAGGTGTATATCAGGAGCTAGGTGTATATCAGGAGCTACAGTAGGTGTACATCAGGAGCTAGGTATATATCAGGAGCTATAGTAGGTGTACATCAGGAGCTAGGTATATATCAGGAACTACAGTAGGTGAACATCAAGAGCTAGGTGTATATCAGGAGCTACAGTAGGTGTACATCAGGAGCTAGGTGTATATCAGGAGCTAGGTGTATATCAGGAGCTACAGTAGGTGTACATCAGGAGCTAGGTATATATCAGGAGCTACAGTAGGTGTACATTATTAGCTAGGTATATATCAGGAGCTACAGTAGGTGTACATCAGGAGCTAGGTATATATCAGGAACTACAGTAGGTGTACATCAGGAGCTAGGTGTATATCAGGAGCTACAGTAGGTGTACATCAGGAGCTAGGTGTATATCAGGAGCTAGGTGTATATCAAGAACTACAGTAGCTGTAAATCAGGAGCTGGGTGTATATCAGGAACTAGGTATATATCAGGAACTACAGTAGGTGTACATCAGGAGCTAGGTATATATCAGTAGCTACAGTAGGTGTATATCAGGAGCTAGGTATATATCAGGAGCTAGGTGTACATCAGAAGCTACAGGAGGTGAACATCAGGAGCTAGGTGTATATCAGTAGCTAGGTGAATATCAGGAGCTACAGTAGGTGTACATCGGGAGCTAGGTGTATATCAGGAGCTAGGTGTATATCAGGAGCTACAGTAGGTGTACATCAGGAGCTAGGTGTATATCAGGAGCTACAGTAGGTGTACATCAGGAGCTGGGTGTATATAAGTAGCTAGGTGTATATCAGGAGCTACAGTAGGGGTACATCAGGAGCCAGGTATATATCACAAGGTACAGTAGGTGTACATCAGGAGCTAAGTGTATATCAGGAGCTACAGTAGGTGTACATCAGGACCTAGGTGTATATCAGGAGCTAGGTGTATAACAGGAGCTACAGTAGGTGTACATCAGGAGCTAGGTATATATCAGGAGCTACATTAGGTGTACATCAGGAGCTAGGTATATATCAGGAGCTAGGTATATATCAGGAGCTAGGTGTATATCAGGAGCTACAGTAGGTGTACATCAGGAGCTAGGTATATATCAGGAGCTACAGTAGGTGTACATCAGGAGCTAGGTATATATCAGGAGCTACAGTAGGTGTACATCAGGAGCTAGGTATATATCAGGAGCTACAGTAGGTGTACATCAGGAGCTAGGTGTATATCAGGAGCTATAGTAGGTGTAGATCAGAAGCTAGGTATATATCAGGAACTACAGTAGGTGTACATCAAGAGCTAGGCGTATATCAGGAGCTACAGTAGGTGTAAATCAGGAGCTAGGTGTATATCAGGAGCTAGGTGTATATCAGGAGCTACAGTAGGTGTACATCAGGAGCTAGGTATATATCAGGAGCTACAGTAGGTGTACATCATGAGCTAGGTATATATCAGGAGCTACAGTAGGTGTACATCAGGAGCTAGGTATATATCAGGAACTACAGTAGGTGTACATAAGGAGCTAGGTGTATATCAGGAGCTACAGTAGGTGTACATCAGGAGCTAGGTGTATATCAGGAGCTAGGTGTATATCAGGAGCTTCAGTAGGTGTACATCAGGAGCTAGGTATATATCAGGAACTACAGTAGCTGTAAATCAGGAGCTAGCTGTATATCAGGAACTAGGTATATATCAGGAACTACAGTAGGTGTACATCAGGAGCTAGGTATATATCAGGAGCTACAGTAGGTGTACATCAGGAGCTAGGTGTATATCAGGAGCTAGGTATATATCAGGAGCTACAGTAAGTGTACATCAGGAGCTAGGTATATATCAGGAGCTACAGTAGGTGTACATCAGGAGCAACTGCCGCCCACTTCAGGTGGCACAGTCCGCCTGATGACATATTCTGCTCTGTATCGCAGCAATGTAGCCCGGCTCCCCGGCCGAGAATTGCAGCTCTGTATAGCAGGAGGTGGAGCAATGATGACACCGATGTAGCAGATACTGAGTTGGATTCATCCTCTTCAAAAATGCAAGTACTAGGGTGTTTACATCAGGTACTAGAATTATATTAGGAGCTATAGTAGGTGTACATCAGAAGCTAGGTATATATCAGGAGCTACAGTAGGTGTACATCAGGAGCTAGGTATATATCAGGAGCTATAGTAGGTGTACATCAGGAGCTAGGTATATATCAGGAACTACAGTAGGTGTACATCAAGAGCTAGGTGTATATCAGGAGCTACAGTAGGTGTACATCAGGAGCTAGGTGTATATCAGGAGCTACAGTAGGTGTACATTAGGAGCTACAGTAGGTGTACATCAGGAGCTAGGTATATATCAGGAGCTACAGTAGGTGTACATCAGGAGCTAGGTATATATCAGGAACTACAGTAGGTGTACATCAGGAGCTAGGTGTATATCAGGAGCTACAGTAGGTGTACATCAGGAGCTAGGTGTATATCAGGAGCTAGGTGTATATCAAGAACTACAGTAGCTGTAAATCAGGAGCTGGGTGTATATCAGGAACTAGGTATATATCAGGAACTACAGTAGGTGTACATCAGGAGCTAGGTATATATCAGTAGCTACAGTAGGTGTATATCAGGAGCTAGGTATATATCAGGAGCTAGGTGTACATCAGAAGCTACAGGAGGTGAACATCAGGAGCTAGGTGAATATCAGGAGCTACAGTAGTTGTACATCAGGAGCTAGGTGTATATCAGGAGCTACAGTAGGTTTACATCAGGAGCTAGGTGTATATCAGGAGCTACAGTAGGTGTACATGAGGAGCTGGGTGTATATAAGGAGCTAGGTGTATATCAGGAGCTACAGTAGGGGTACATCAGGAGCCAGGTATATATAAGAAGGTACAGTAGGTGTACATCAGGAGCTAAGTGTATATCAGGAGCTACAGTAGGTGTACATCAGGACCTAGGTGTATATCAGGAGCTAGGTGTATAACAGGAGCTACAGTAGGTGTACATCAGGAGCTAGGTATATATCAGGAGCTACATTAGGTGTACATCAGTAGCAAGGTATATATCAGGAGCTAGGTATATATCAGGAGCTAGGTGTATATCAGGAGCTACAGTAGGTGTACATCAGGAGCTAGGTGTATATCAGGAGCTAGGTGTATATCAGGAGCTACAGTAGGTGTACATCAGGAGCTAGGTATATATCAGGAGCTACAGTAGGTGTACATTAGGAGCTAGGTATATATCAGGAGCTACAGTAGGTGTACATCAGGAGCTAGGTGTATATCAGGAGCTAGGTGTATATCAAGAACTACAGTAGCTGTAAATCAGGAGCTGGGTGTATATCAGGAACTAGGTATATATCAGGAGCTACAGTAGGTGTACATCAGGAGCTAGGTGTATATCAGGAACTACAGTAGGTGTACATCAGGAGCTAGGTGTATATCAGGAGCTAGGTGTATATCAAGAACTACAGTAGCTGTAAATCAGGAGCTGGGTGTACATCAGGAGCTAGGTATATATCAGGAACTACAGTAGGTGTACATCAAGAGCTCGGTGTATATCAGGAGCTACAGTAGGTGTACATCAGGAGCTAGGTGTATATCAGGAGCTACAGTAGGTGTACATCAGGAGCTAGGTATATATCAGGAGCTACAGTAGGTGTACATTAGGAGCTAGGTATATATCAGGAGCTACAGTAGGTGTACATCAGGAGCTAGGTATATATCAGGAACTACAGTAGGTGTACATCAGGAGCTACAGTAGGTGTACATCAGGAGCTAGGTGTATATCAGGAGCTAGGTGTATATCAAGAACTACAGTAGCTGTAAATCAGGAGCTGGGTGTATATCAGGAACTAGGTATATATCAGGAACTACAGTAGGTGTACATCAGGAGCTAGGTATATATCAGTAGCTACAGTAGGTGTATATCAGGAGCTAGGTATATATCAGGAGCTAGGTGTACATCAGAAGCTACAGGAGGTGAACATCTGGAACTAGGTGTATATCAGGAGCTAGGTGAATATCAGGAGCTACAGTAGGTGTACATCAGGAGCTAGGTGTATATCAGGAGCTAGGTGTATATCAGGAGCTACAGTAGGTGTACATCAGGAGCTAGGTGTATATCAGGAGCTACAGTAGGTGTACATCAGGAGCTGGGTGTATATAAGGAGCTTGGTGTATATCAGGAGCTACAGTAGGGGTACATCAGGAGCCAGGTATATATCAGAAGGTACAGTAGGTGTACATCAGGAGCTAAGTGTATATCAGGAGCTACAGTAGGTGTACATCAGGACCTAGGTGTATATCAGGAGCTAGGTGTATAACAGGAGCTACAGTAATAGTACATCAGGAGCTAGGTATATATCAGGAGCTACATTAGGTGTACATCAGGAGCTAGGTATATATCAGGAGCTAGGTATATATCAGGTGCTAGGTGTATATCAGGAGCTACAGTAGGTGTACATCAGGAGCTAGGTATATATCAGGAGCTACAGTAGGTGTACATCAGGAGCTAGGTATATATCAGGAGCTACAGTAGGTGTACATCAGGAGCTAGGTGTATATCAGGAGCTATAGTAGGTGTAGATTAGAAGCTAGGTATATATAAGGAACTACAGTAGGTGTACATCAAGAGCTAGGCGTATATCAGGAGCTACAGTAGGTGTAAATCAGGAGCTAGGTGTATATCAGGAGCTAGGTGTATATCAGGAGCTACAGTAGGTGTACATCAGGAGCTAGGTATATATCAGGAGCTACAGTAGGTGTACATCATGAGCTAGGTATATATCAGGAGCTACAGTAGGTGTACATCAGGAGCTAGGTATATATCAGGAACTACAGTAGGTGTACATCTGGAGCTAGGTGTATATCAGGAGCTACAGTAGGTGTACATCAGGAGCTAGGTGTATATCAGGAGCTAGGTGTATATCAGTAGCTACAGTAGGTGTACATCAGGAGCTAGGTATATATCAGGAACTACAGTAGCTGTAAATCAGGAGCTAGGTGTATATCAGGAACTAGGTATATATCAGGAACTACAGTAGGTGTACATCAGGAGCTAGGTATATATCAGGAGCTACAGTAGGTGTATATCAGGAGCTAGGTGTATATCAGGAGCTAGGTGTATATCAGGAGCTACAGTAAGTGTACATCAGGAGCTAGGTATATATCAGGAGCTACAGTAGGTGTACATCAGGAGCAACTGCCGCCCACTTCAGGTGGCACAGTTCGCCTGATGACATATTCTGCTCCGTATCGCAGCAATGTAGCCCGGCTCCCCGGCCGAGAATTGCAGCTCTGTATAGCAGGAGGTGGAGCAATGATGACACCAATGTAGCAGATAATGAGTTGGATTCATCCTCTTCAAAAATGCAAGTACTAGGGTGTTTACATCAGGTACTAGAAATATATTAGGAGCTATAGTAGGTGTACATCAGGAGCTAGGTATATATCAGGAGCTACAGTAGGTGTACATCAGGAGCTAGGTATATATCAGGAGCTATAGTAGGTGTACATCAGGAGCTAGGTATATATCAGGAGCTATAGTAGGTGTACATCAGGAGCTAGGTATATATCAGGAACTACAGTAGGTGTACATCAAGAGCTAGGTGTATATCAGGAGCTACAGTAGGTGTATATCAGGAGCTAGGTGTATATCAGGAGCTAGGTGTATATCAGGAGCTACAGTAGGTGTACATCAGGAGCTAGGTATATATCAGGAGCTATAGTAGGTGTACATCAGGAGCTAGGTATATATCAGGAACTACAGTAGGTGAACATCAAGAGCTAGGTGTATATCAGGAGCTACAGTAGGTGTACATCAGGAGCTAGGTGTATATCAGGAGCTAGGTGTATATCAGGAGCTACAGTAGGTGTACATCAGGAGCTAGGTATATATCAGGAGCTACAGTAGGTGTACATTATTAGCTAGGTATATATCAGGAGCTACAGTAGGTGTACATCAGGAGCTAGGTATATATCAGGAACTACAGTAGGTGTACATCAGGAGCTAGGTGTATATCAGGAGCTACAGTAGGTGTACATCAGGAGCTAGGTGTATATCAGGAGCTAGGTGTATATCAAGAACTACAGTAGCTGTAAATCAGGAGCTGGGTGTATATCAGGAACTAGGTATATATCAGGAACTACAGTAGGTGTACATCAGGAGCTAGGTATATATCAGTAGCTACAGTAGGTGTATATCAGGAGCTAGGTATATATCAGGAGCTAGGTGTACATCAGAAGCTACAGGAGGTGAACATCAGGAGCTAGGTGTATATCAGTAGCTAGGTGAATATCAGGAGCTACAGTAGGTGTACATCGGGAGCTAGGTGTATATCAGGAGCTAGGTGTATATCAGGAGCTACAGTAGGTGTACATCAGGAGCTAGGTGTATATCAGGAGCTACAGTAGGTGTACATCAGGAGCTGGGTGTATATAAGTAGCTAGGTGTATATCAGGAGCTACAGTAGGGGTACATCAGGAGCCAGGTATATATCACAAGGTACAGTAGGTGTACATCAGGAGCTAAGTGTATATCAGGAGCTACAGTAGGTGTACATCAGGACCTAGGTGTATATCAGGAGCTAGGTGTATAACAGGAGCTACAGTAGGTGTACATCAGGAGCTAGGTATATATCAGGAGCTACATTAGGTGTACATCAGGAGCTAGGTATATATCAGGAGCTAGGTATATATCAGGAGCTAGGTGTATATCAGGAGCTACAGTAGGTGTACATCAGGAGCTAGGTATATATCAGGAGCTACAGTAGGTGTACATCAGGAGCTAGGTATATATCAGGAGCTACAGTAGGTGTACATCAGGAGCTAGGTATATATCAGGAGCTACAGTAGGTGTACATCAGGAGCTAGGTGTATATCAGGAGCTATAGTAGGTGTAGATCAGAAGCTAGGTATATATCAGGAACTACAGTAGGTGTACATCAAGAGCTAGGCGTATATCAGGAGCTACAGTAGGTGTAAATCAGGAGCTAGGTGTATATCAGGAGCTAGGTGTATATCAGGAGCTACAGTAGGTGTACATCAGGAGCTAGGTATATATCAGGAGCTACAGTAGGTGTACATCATGAGCTAGGTATATATCAGGAGCTACAGTAGGTGTACATCAGGAGCTAGGTATATATCAGGAACTACAGTAGGTGTACATAAGGAGCTAGGTGTATATCAGGAGCTACAGTAGGTGTACATCAGGAGCTAGGTGTATATCAGGAGCTAGGTGTATATCAGGAGCTTCAGTAGGTGTACATCAGGAGCTAGGTATATATCAGGAACTACAGTAGCTGTAAATCAGGAGCTAGCTGTATATCAGGAACTAGGTATATATCAGGAACTACAGTAGGTGTACATCAGGAGCTAGGTATATATCAGGAGCTACAGTAGGTGTACATCAGGAGCTAGGTGTATATCAGGAGCTAGGTATATATCAGGAGGTACAGTAAGTGTACATCAGGAGCTAGGTATATATCAGGAGCTACAGTAGGTGTACATCAGGAGCAACTGCCGCCCACTTCAGGTGGCACAGTCCGCCTGATGACATATTCTGCTCTGTATCGCAGCAATGTAGCCCGGCTCCCCGGCCGAGAATTGCAGCTCTGTATAGCAGGAGGTGGAGCAATGATGACACCGATGTAGCAGATACTGAGTTGGATTCATCCTCTTCAAAAATGCAAGTACTAGGGTGTTTACATCAGGTACTAGAATTATATTAGGAGCTATAGTAGGTGTACATCAGAAGCTAGGTATATATCAGGAGCTACAGTAGGTGTACATCAGGAGCTAGGTATATATCAGGAGCTATAGTAGGTGTACATCAGGAGCTAGGTATATATCAGGAACTACAGTAGGTGTACATCAAGAGCTAGGTGTATATCAGGAGCTACAGTAGGTGTACATCAGGAGCTAGGTGTATATCAGGAGCTACAGTAGGTGTACATTAGGAGCTACAGTAGGTGTACATCAGGAGCTAGGTATATATCAGGAGCTACAGTAGGTGTACATCAGGAGCTAGGTATATATCAGGAACTACAGTAGGTGTACATCAGGAGCTAGGTGTATATCAGGAGCTACAGTAGGTGTACATCAGGAGCTAGGTGTATATCAGGAGCTAGGTGTATATCAAGAACTACAGTAGCTGTAAATCAGGAGCTGGGTGTATATCAGGAACTAGGTATATATCAGGAACTACAGTAGGTGTACATCAGGAGCTAGGTATATATCAGTAGCTACAGTAGGTGTATATCAGGAGCTAGGTATATATCAGGAGCTAGGTGTACATCAGAAGCTACAGGAGGTGAACATCAGGAGCTAGGTGAATATCAGGAGCTACAGTAGTTGTACATCAGGAGCTAGGTGTATATCAGGAGCTACAGTAGGTTTACATCAGGAGCTAGGTGTATATCAGGAGCTACAGTAGGTGTACATGAGGAGCTGGGTGTATATAAGGAGCTAGGTGTATATCAGGAGCTACAGTAGGGGTACATCAGGAGCCAGGTATATA
Source organism: Pseudophryne corroboree (assembly GCF_028390025.1). NCBI lineage: Eukaryota > Metazoa > Chordata > Amphibia > Anura > Myobatrachidae > Pseudophryne > Pseudophryne corroboree. Next base: position 9,889,770 of record NC_086450.1, on the reverse strand, counting down.
TAAGAAGGTACAGTAGGTGTACATCAGGAGCTAAGTGTATATCAGGAGCTACAGTAGGTGTACATCAGGACCTAGGTGTATATCAGGAGCTAGGTGTATAACAGGAGCTACAGTAGGTGTACATCAGGAGCTAGGTATATATCAGGAGCTACATTAGGTGTACATCAGTAGCTAGGTATATATCAGGAGCTAGGTATATATCAGGAGCTAGGTGTATATCAGGAGCTACAGTAGGTGTACATCAGGAGCTAGGTATATATAAGGAGCTACAGTAGGTGTACATCAGGAGCTAGGTATATATCAGGAGCTACAGTAGGTGTACATCAGGAGCGAGGTATATATCAGGAACTACAGTAGGTGTACATCAGGAGCTAGGTGTATATCAGGAGCTACAGTAGGTGTACATCAGGAGCTAGGTGTATATCAGGAGCTATGTGTATATCAGGAGCTACAGTAGGTGTACATCAGGAGCTAGGTATATATCAGGAACTACAGTAGCTGTAAATCAGGAGCTAGGTGTATATCAGGAACTAGGTATATATCAGGAACTACAGTAGGTGTACATCAGGAGCTAGGTATATATCAGGAACTACAGTGGGTTTACATCAAGAGCTAGGTGTATATCAGGAGATACAGTAGGTGTACATCAGGAGCTAGGTGTATATCAGGAGCTAGGTGTATATCAGGAGCTACAGTAGGTGTACATCTGGAGCTAGGTACATATCAGGAGCTACAGTAGGTGTACATCAGGAGCTAGGTATATATCAGGAGCTACAGTAGGTGTACATCAGGAGCTAGGTATATATCAGGAGCTATAGTAGGTGTACATCAGGAGCTATGTATATATCAGGAACTACAGTAGCTGTAAATCAGGAGCTAGGTGTATATCAGGAACTAGGTATATATCAGGAACTACAGTAGGTGTACATCAGGAGCTAGGTATATATCAGGAGCTACAGTAGGTGTACATCAGGAGCTAGGTGTATATCAGGAGCTAGGTGTATATCAGGAGCTACAGTAAGTGTACATCAGGAGCTAGGTATATATCAGGAGCTACAGTAGGTGTACATCAGGAGCAACTGCCGCCCACTTCAGGTGGCACAGTCCGCCTGATGACATATTCTGCTCTGTATCGCAGCAATGTAGCCCGGCTCCCCGGCCGAGAATTGCAGCTCTGTATAGCAGGAGGTGGAGCAATGATGACACCGATGTAGCAGATACTGAGTTGGATTCATCCTCTTCAAAAATGCAAGTACTAGGGTGTTTACATCAGGTACTAGAATTATATTAGGAGCTATAGTAGGTGTACATCAGAAGCTAGGTATATATCAGGAGCTACAGTAGGTGTACATCAGGAGCTAGGTATATATCAGGAGCTATAGTAGGTGTACATCAGAAGCTAGGTATATATCAGGAACTACAGTAGGTGTACATCAAGAGCTAGGTGTATATCAGGAGCTACAGTAGGTGTACATCAGGAGCTAGGTGTATTTCAGGAGCTACAGTAGGTGTACATTAGGAGCTACAGTAGGTGTACATCAGGAGCTAGGTATATATCAGGAGCTACAGTAGGTGTACATCAGGAGCTAGGTATATATCAGGAACTACAGTAGGTGTACATCAGGAGCTAGGTGTATATCAGGAGCTACAGTAGGTGTACATCAGGAGCTAGGTGTATATCAGGAGCTAGGTGTATATCAAGAACTACAGTAGCTGTAAATCAGGAGCTGGGTGTATATCAGGAACTAGGTATATATCAGGAACTACAGTAGGTGTACATCAGGAGCTAGGTATATATCAGTAGCTACAGTAGGTGTATATCAGGAGCTAGGTATATATCAGGAGCTAGGTGTACATCAGAAGCTACATGAGGTGAACATCAGGAGCTAGGTGAATATCAGGAGCTACAGTAGGTGTACATCAGGAGCTAGGTGTATATCAGGAGCTAGGTGTATATCAGGAGCTACAGTAGGTGTACATCAGGAGCTAGGTGTATATCAGGAGCTACAGTAGGTGTACATCAGGAGCTGGGTGTATATAAGGAGCTAGGTGTATATCAGGAGCTACAGTAGGGGTACATCAGGAGCCAGGTATATATAAGAAGGTACAGTAGGTGTACATCAGGAGCTGGGTGTATATAAGGAGCTAGGTGTATATCAGGAGCTACAGTAGGTGTACATTAGGACCTAGGTGTATATCAGGAGCTAGGTGTATAACAGGAGCTACAGTAGGTGTACATCAGGAGCTAGGTATATATCAGGAGCTACATTAGGTGTACATCAGGAGCTAGGTATATATCAGGAGCTAGGTATATATCAGGAGCTAGGTGTATATCAGGAGCTACAGTAGGTGTACATCAGGAGCTAGGTATATATAAGGAGCTACAGTAGGTGTACATCAGGAGCTAGGTATATATCAGGAGCTACAGTAGGTGTACATCAGGAGCGAGGTATATATCAGGAACTACAGTAGGTGTACATCAGGAGCTAGGTGTATATCAGGAGCTACAGTAGGTGTACATCAGTAGCTAGGTGTATATCAGGAGCTATGTGTATATCAGGAGCTACAGTAGGTGTACATCAGGAGCTAGGTATATATCAGGAACTACAGTAGCTGTAAATCAGGAGCTAGGTGTATATCAGGAACTAGGTATATATCAGGAACTACAGTAGGTGTACATGAGGAGCTAGGTATATATCAGGAACTACAGTGGGTTTACATCAAGAGCTAGGTGTATATCAGGAGATACAGTAGGTGTACATCAGGAGCTAGGTGTATATCAGGAGCTACAGTAGGTGTACATCTGGAGCTAGGTACATATCAGGAGCTACAGTAGGTGTACATCAGGAGCTAGGTATATATCAGGAGCTACAGTAGGTGTACATCAGGAGCTAGGTATATATCAGGAGCTACAGTAGGTGTACATCAGGAGCTAGGTGTATATCAGGAACTACAGTAGGTGTACATCAGGAGCTAGGTGTATATCAGGAGCTAGGTGTATATCAGGAGCTACAGTAGGTGTACATCAGGAGCTAGGTATATATCAGGAACCACAGTAGGTGTACATCAGGAGCTAGGTATATATCAGGAGCTACAGTAGGTGTACATCAGGAGCTAGGTGTATATCAGGAGCTACAGTAGGTGTACATCAGGAGCTAGGTGTATATCAGGAGCTAGGTGTATATCAGGAACTACAGTAGCTGTAAATCAGGAGCTGGGTGTATATCAGGAACTAGGTATATATCAGGAACTACAGTAGGTGTACATCAGGAGCTAGGTATATATCAGTAGCTACAGTAGGTGTATATCAGGAGCTAGGTATATATCAGGAGCTAGGTGTACATCAGAAGCTACAGGAGGTGAACATCAGGAGCTAGGTGTATATCAGGAGCTAGGTGAATATCAGGAGCTACAGTAGGTGTACATCAGGAGCTAGGTGTATATCAGGAGCTAGGTGTATATCAGGAGCTACAGTAGGTGTACATCAGGAGCTGGGTGTATATAAGGAGCTAGGTGTATATCAGGAGCTACAGTAGGGGTACTTCAGGAGCCAGGTATATATCAGAAGGTACAGTAGGTGTACATCAGGAGCTAAGTGTATATCAGGAGCTACAGTAGGTGTACATCAGGACCTAGGTGTATATCAGAAGCTAGGTGTATAACAGGAGCTACAGTAGGTGTACATCAGGAGCTAGGTATATATCAGGAGCTACATTAGGTGTACATCAGGAGCTAGGTATATATCAGGAGCTAGGTATATATCAGGAGCTAGGTGTATATCAGGAGCTACAGTAGGTGCACATCAGGAGCTAGGTGTATATCAGGAGCTAGATGTATATCAGGAGCTACAGTAGGTGTACATCAGGAGCTATGTCTATACGAGGGGCTAGATGTATATCAGAAGCTACAGTAGGTGTATATCAGGAGCTAGGTATATTTCAGGAGCTACAGTAGGTGTACATCAGGAGCTAGGTATATATCAGGAGCTACAGTAGGTGTACATCAGGCGCTAGGTATATATCAGGAGCTACAGTAAGTGTACATCAGGAGCTAGGTATATATCAGGAACTACAGTAGGTGTACATCAGGAGCTAGGTGTATATCAGGAGCTACAGTAGGTGCACATCAGGAGCTAGGTGTATATCAGGAACTACAGTAGCTGTAAATCAGGAGCTGGGTGTATATCAGGAACTAGGTATATATCAGGAACTACAGTAGGTGTACATCAGGAGCTAGGTATATATCAGTAGCTACAGTAGGTGTATATCAGGAGCTAGGTATATATCAGGAGCTAGGTGTACATCAGAAGCTACAGGAGGTGAACATCAGGAGCTATGTGTATATCAGGAGCTAGGTGAATATCAGGAGCTACAGTAGGTGTACATCAGGAGCTAGGTGTATATCAGGAGCTAGGTGAATATCAGGAGCTAGGTGTATATCAGGAGCTACAGTAGGTGTACATCAGGAGCTAAGTATATATCAGGAGCTACATTAGTTATATATCAGGAGCCAGGTATATCTCATGAGCTAGGTGTATATCAGGAGCTACAGTAGGGGTACATCAGGAGCCAGGTATATATCAGAAGGTACAGTAGGTGTACATCAGGACCTAGGTGTATATCAGGAGCTAGGTGTATATCAGGAACTACAGTAGGTGTACATCAGGAGCTAGTTATATGGGGGTAATTCTGAGTTGATCGCAGCAGGATTTTGGTTAGCAGTTGGGCAAAACCATGTGCACTGCAGGGGAGGCAGATATAACATGTGCAGAGAGAGAGTTAGATTTGGGTGTGGTGAGTTCAATCTGCAATCTAAATTGCAGTGTAAAAATAAAGCAGCCAGTATTTACCCTGCACAGAAACAAAATAACCCACCCAAATCTAACTCTCTCTGCAAATGTTATATCTGCCCCCCCTACAGTGCACATGGTTTTGCCCAACTGCTAAAAAATTCCTGCTGCGATCAACTTGGAATTACCCCCCATATCAGGAGCAACATTAGGTGTACATCAGGAGCTAGGTATATATCAGGAGCAAGGTATATATATCAGGAGCTAGGTGTATATCAGGAGTTACAGTAGGTGTACACCAGGAGCTAGGTGTATATCAGGAGCTACAGTAGGTGCACATCAGGAGCTAGGTGTATATCAGGAGCTAGATGTATATCAGGAGCTACAGTAGGTGTACATCAGGAGCTAGGTGTATATGAGGAGCTAGAAGTATATCAGAAGCTAGATGTATGTCAGAAGCTACAGTAGGTGTATATCAGGAGCTAGGTGTATATCAGGAGCTACAGTAGGTGTACTTCAGGAGCTAGGTATATATCAGGAGCTACATTAGGTGTACATCAGGAATTAGGTATATATCAGGAGCTAGGTGTATATCAGGAGCTACAGTAGGTGTACATCAGGAGCTAGGTGTATATCAGGAGCTACAGTAGGTGTACATCAGGAGCTAGGTGTATATGATGAGCTACAGTAGGTGTACATAAGGAGCTAGGTGTATATCAGGAGCTACAGTAGGTGTACATCAGGAGCTAGGTGTATATTAGGAGCTAGGTGTATATCAGGAACTACAGTAGCTGTAAATCAAGAGCTAGGTGTATATCAGGAACTAGGTATATATCAGGAACTACAGTAGGTGTACATCAGGAGCTAGGTATATATCAGGAACTACAGTAGGTTTACATCAAGAGTTAGGTGTATATCAGGAGCTGCAGTAGGTGCACATCAGGAGCTAGGTGTATATCAGCAGCTAGATGTATATCAGGAGCTACAGTAGGTGTACATCAGGAGCTAGGTATATATCAGGAGCTACAGTAGGTGTACATCAGGAGCTAGGTATATATCATGAGCTACAGTAGGTGTACATCAGGAGATAGGTATATATCAGGAGCTATAGTAGGTGTACATCAGGAGCTAGGTATATATCAGGAGCTACAGTAGGTGTACATCAAGATCTAGGTGTATATCAGGAGCTACAGTAGGTGTACATCAGGAGCTAGGTGTATATCAGGAGCTAGGTGTATATCAGGAGCTACAGTAGGTGTACATCAGGAGCTAGGTATATATTAGGAGCTACAGTAGGTGTACATCAGGAGCTAGGTATATATCAGGAGCTACAGTAAGTGTACATCAGGAGCTAGGTATATATCAGGAACTACAGTAGGTTTACATCAAGAGCTAGGTGTATATCAGGAGCTGCAGTAGGTGTACATCAGGAGCTAGGTGTATATCAGCAGCTAGATGTATATCAGGAGCTACAGTAGGTGTACATCAGGAGCTAGGTATATATCAGGAGCTACAGTAGGTGTACATCAGGAGCTAGGTATATATTAGGAGCTACAGTAGGTGTACATCAGGAGCTAGGTATATATCAGGAGCTATAGTAGGTGTACATCAGGAGCTAGGTATATATCAGGAGCTACAGTAGGTGTACATCAAGATCTAGGTGTATATCAGGAGCTACAGTAGGTGTACATCTGGAGCTAGGTGTATATCAGGAGCTAGGTGTATATCAGGAGCTACAGTAGGTGTACATCAGGAGCTAGGTATATATCAGGAGCTACAGTAGGTGTACATCAGGCGCTAGGTATATATCAGGAGCTACAGTAAGTGTACATCAGGAGCTAGGTATATATCAGGAACTACAGTAGGTGTACATCAGGAGCTAGGTGTATATCAGGAGCTACAGTAGGTGTACATCAGGAGCTAGGTGTATATCAGGAGCTAGGTGTATATCAGGAACTACAGTAGCTGTAAATCAGGAGCTGGGTGTATATCAGGAACTAGGTATATATCAGGAACTACAGTAGGTGTACATCAGGAGCTAGGTATATATCAGTAGCTACAGTAGGTGTATATCAGGAGCTAGGTATATATCAGGAGCTAGGTGTACATCAGAAGCTACAGGAGGTGAACATCAGGAGCTATGTGTATATCAGGAGCTAGGTGAATATCAGGAGCTACAGTATGTGTACATCAGGAGCTAGGTGTATATCAGGAGCTAGGTGTATATCAGGAGCTACAGTAGGTGTACATCAGGAGCTAAGTATATATCAGGAGCTACATTAGTTATATATCAGGAGCCAGGTATATCTCATGAGCTAGGTGTATATCAGGAGCTACAGTAGGGGTACATCAGGAGCCAGGTATATATCAGAAGGTACAGTAGGTGTACATCAGGACCTAGGTGTATATCAGGAGCTAGGTGTATATCAGGAACTACAGTAGGTGTACATCAGGAGCTAGTTATATGGGGGTAATTCTGAGTTGATCGCAGCAGGATTTTGGTTAGCAGTTGGGCAAAACCATGTGCACTGCAGGGGAGGCAGATATAACATGTGCAGAGAGAGAGTTAGATTTGGGTGTGGTGAGTTCAATCTGCAATCTAAATTGCAGTGTAAAAATAAAGCAGCCAGTATTTACCCTGCACAGAAACAAAATAACCCACCCAAATCTAACTCTCTCTGCAAATGTTATATCTGCCCCCCCTACAGTGCACATGGTTTTGCCCAACTGCTAAAAAATTCCTGCTGCGATCAACTTGGAATTACCCCCCATATCAGGAGCTACATTAGGTGTACATCAGGAGCTAGGTATATATCAGGAGCAAGGTATATATATCAGGAGCTAGGTGTATATCAGGAGTTACAGTAGGTGTACACCAGGAGCTAGGTGTATATCAGGAGCTACAGTAGGTGCACATCAGGAGCTAGGTGTATATCAGGAGCTAGATGTATATCAGGAGCTACAGTAGGTGTACATCAGGAGCTAGGTGTATATGAGGAGCTAGATGTATATCAGAAGCTAGATGTATGTCAGAAGCTACAGTAGGTGTATATCAGGAGCTAGGTATATTTCAGGAGCTACAGTGGGTGTACATCAGGAGCTAGATGTATATCAGGAGCTAGGTGTATATCAGGAGCTACAGTAGGTGTACTTCAGGAGCTAGGTATATATCAGGAGCTACATTAGGTGTACATCAGGAATTAGGTATATATCAGGAGCTAGGTGTATATCAGGAGCTACAGTAGGTGTACATCAGGAGCTAGGTGTATATCAGGAGCTACAGTAGGTGTACATCAGGAGCTAGGTGTATATGATGAGCTACAGTAGGTGTACATAAGGAGCTAGGTGTATATCAGGAGCTACAGTAGGTGTACATCAGGAGCTAGGTGTATATCAGGAGCTAGGTGTATATCAGGAACTACAGTAGCTGTAAATCAAGAGCTAGGTGTATATCAGGAACTAGGTATATATCAGGAACTACAGTAGGTGTACATCAGGAGCTAGGTATATATCAGGAACTACAGTAGGTTTACATCAAGAGCTAGGTGTATATCAGGAGCTGCAGTAGGTGCACATCAGGAGCTAGGTGTATATCAGCAGCTAGATGTATATCAGGAGCTACAGTAGGTGTACATCAGGAGCTAGGTATATATCAGGAGCTACAGTAGGTGTACATCAGGAGCTAGGTATATATCATGAGCTACAGTAGGTGTACATCAGGAGATAGGTATATATCAGGAGCTATAGTAGGTTGTCAAAGTCAGAAAAATGTCTCTATGCACGTTGCCATATTTGCACCGCACACTGGTCTGCGCTGCGCATGCGTACGCTCTCCCGTGAAGGCGCATACCCGCAATAGCGTGCACCCGCGGGCGCACGGTACGCGTATTTACGGTAGAGTTTATGTAGTCGTAGCGTGCGACTCCTTCGTTACATATTTTCACAATTAATGTAGTTTGTAGATCATGGTCCCTTTGATAGTTTCTGAAAGTTTGGTTAATATAGAATGTCCCTGAGCTGAGGAATCCCTCTTTGTATTGTAGGAAGGGTCTAACAGGAGTCATGCAGCAGTGTTTGGTACCCATCGGAAGAGTATTTAATTAGCAATATTCCGGTGTTGGTTTGGAGCGTATTAATCGCTCGTGCGAATAGTTATGGACATAAGAAGTTTATGTCCATTTCTATTATTTACTCATACTCAGGTATGCGGCGGGAAACCTAGTTTCCCACCCACCTGAGCTGTTTGAAATCGTCACAGCCCACCTGTATGAATCAACCTATGACCTTTTGTTATGATACAGGGCCGAATTCCGACGTCCAATGGACAATGGGATTGTAGGGACTATGAGATTGCATTGTGTGTGGGGCATAAATAGGCAGGCCGACCATATCCAAACTCACTCTCTCATCAACGGTTTTCTGCTGATAACCGGGAGCTGGATATCGAGGCGCATGCGATCATACCCTTTGTGCGTAAGTTTCTCTCCGTAATCATTGTCTTACTGTGAGCCAATTTCTCTCATCTCTCTCCATTTCTCTCTCTCTCTCTCCTTTCTCTTTTCTCACACATCTCCCCTAGACTAGTATTGAATTGTATTAGATAGTATTGTATTTTGGTTAGGAAGTCTCTGTTATATTGTAGTGTATCATTTGTACTGTTATCCCCTTTTACAAGTATATTAGATATAATACAGTTAATAGGCTTTGGACCCTAAACCAGTATCTGTGTATTTCCTATAGTGTTAAGTGTTCACTTGAGCGTCGATGACGCTCAAGCAGCTTTGTAGTTAGTCAGGTTACACAAGGTTGAACTTACACCCTGTATTCACATTAAGGTATTCTGTGTATTTCATTGGTATAAGGTTTAGACATAAAGGTATAGCGTTGTGAGCGTCTGCGCCGCTGGTGATCTCCTCGTGGTCTCGAGCGTCCGCTACGCCATAGCGAATCATTACTCTAGTCATAGCCCTTAACGTGCTGTCCTGTGATCGCTGGGCCGTGAGCGAACGTGACGCTTGAGCGTCTCGCCTACGGCTGAGCGATCGTTACGCAACCAGCGTACCCGTACGGTACTTCTTAAGTAAACAGCGTACAGTGTTCTTAGACTTCATAAAGGGTTGTTTATACGACAAAGGAATTTAGCATTGTCAATTGGGGACTCGTCCTGTCCTTCTCATATCTGCACTAGGTAGATCAGCAGACATTATCCCCCAGCAAAGGGTGGGAGGTTGTCTCGCAGTGCTGTGCTGACGGGATAAGCGTCTGCTTCGCTTAGACAAAGAGTGCTGAAGGAATCCGGGAACCGGAAGTAAGAACAAAACGCTTGTGTCTTTTAAAACTGTTTATTTCTCTTCTGTCTTGCGTATACACGCACGCATACATATATATCTGCATTTCTTTTTTCAAATTTCGTATATCACTATTCCTGTTTGCCAATTTTTATAGTTGATAGAAAGTGCTAAAAGAGATTTGCTGTTATTTCATAGTAGAGGTAATAGTTAAAGTATAGACCAACACACGGCTTGTCTGGGAGATAAGGCAGTCAGTGTGGTGTGCGGTAGATGATCAGGGATCATCTACATTGATAAAAGTAGAAATTGTGTTACGGTGGATCTTTGTTTTGCGTACACGTGTCACTAACAAAGACTAGCGTACGCAATCCAAAGGCAGACGCACGCAGCGTTCATTACGCAACGTAGCGTCCGGTTACGCCCACGTAGCTCAAGTCACGAAAAGTTGGATTTTAGCGCAAAGCGATAATTAACGCAAAGGCGATAAGTAACGCACAGCGGTAGATAACGCGACGCGGTAAATAACGCAAATCTATTTTTGGAAAAATCTGAAATTTAGTTTAACAGATCCTGCTCCTAATTGGTAACACAGCTGGGCTGAAGAAAATTTCTGCGCAGAAATAGATATAGAAACAAAGTGTACATGTGTTGAGTGAGTGTGTTTTTATCACATAAGTTTATATAACTTAGAGGTTGAACCAAAAGGAAAGTCGGGTACTCGTCAAAGGACATACGTGTAAGTGACATATACGGTGGCTAGGGAGGCATCCCTGGTTAAATAATATTTGAGCATTAGAGTATAGCGGACCATAAGGTAACAGACCAGGAGGTCATAAGGTAACAGACCAGGAGGTCATAAGGTAACAGGTTAAATAGACAAAGAGGTCCGCTATAAAGGTACAAGAGGCACAACGCCTGGGGTGTTGGTGCAGAACCCATATAGGCCATACAAGCTCTTGCTGAAGGAATCGCGGCCGGAAACATCGATTCCATTGATCTTTCAGTACATGACAAGTAGTGCTTATGTACTGAACGATTGTACCGCACGTAATTGTGTGCAGTAGTTAGTAATCTGACCTAATACCATTAGAGTAAAGTGGTCACAAACGCTATTTGTACATTCTGACGTGATTTGTGTAATTTTTTATTTTTGGAAGGGAAGTTCGCTGGTCACTCAGGAACTATCTAACAACCCCACCTTTACTGGAAAGAGTAAGTGTCCTGCGGGTAACCCTCATATGTTCCAGTAAACAGAAGGTTCCATAGGGGCCCTGTATCGAGTACGCCAGCACCATATCGGTGTGATCAGGTCGTATTGGTCGAGGTGGGCGAGTGAGTGGGGTACTCGGTAAACCGCCACCGCCGGCCTATTTTTGGACAATTTGGTTTGCTGTAAGGGTTCGCTGAAGACCGTGATATAAAGATCACAGGAGTAGTAAGCAACACCTGCAGATTATGGGGGCCAATTGTTCAGGTAGGGGGCGATCAACCTTGGTTCGGGTTGATTCAGAGAACCGACCCGTCGGGTCGGCAAGGTACATCATGTGTGAAAAATACGGAAGTCACACAGAATCTTTATGTGATGAATGGGAGAGAATGACTGTACAAGACAGGGACAAATTCCCAAGAATAGGTAGCTTCAGTCCAGAAGTGTTACAAAATTTAAGGAGGAGGATATGTCTCCTAAAATCAACAAAGAGACGAATTCAGCATCATGATTATTTACAGTTATGGCACCAGGAAGGTGAGATACAGAGAGGTTTGGCTCTGGCGGCAGGATCTGGGGCAGTCAGGAAGCTGATAGCCACAGCCCCTCCTCCACCATACATTGCAGGAGAAAAGTTGATTGCGGAGAGAAACGCACTGGGTTGTAAAACACAAACTCTTAGTAACCCTGTAAATGTTAATGATGTTAACCAAGTAACTCATGCAATTATTAACCCGTGCAAGATGTACCCTGTTTTGAACCTTCCTCAGGAGTGTGATCAAGAAGACGATTCAACAACAATTTCAGCTCTCTCTCTCGCGGCCACCATAGCAGAGACCACAGTAGGCACAACAACACCCACGAGATTAGCGAAAGCCCCTAGCGGAGGGATAGGTGAGGTCGTGTCAACGGGTAAGTACGGCACCATGCACTACACTGAAACAATTTCACCACAAGTTGTAGAATCTACACAGAATGAGGTTGTTAGACTTGCTCCTGTAAGGGTAATAGCAGTTCCCAATGGAAAAACAGATGTGTCTGGAGCCACTCCCATAAGGAACATTGCCATGTACACTCCATTTTCCCGAATGGAATTAAGAACAATAGTGTCCGAATTTCCTGACCCCAGGAAGGACTTAGTTGCTAGCCAAAAATACATCAGGGATCTAGGCAACACTGTAGAACCCAACAACAAGGATTGGCAGATACTGCTAAGAGCTTGTTTACCTTCCAATGTCGACGCAACTCAATTTTTAGCTGACTGTGCATTGGATAAAGATGTACCGCTTACAGACGTGTACAACAAGGATAATGTAAAAAGGATAAATTTACAGCTAAAGGAGTATTTCCCAGCCGTTGTTAAATGGAACAAGATATTCTCCATTAGACAAAAAGAGTCCGAGACGGCATCAGAATATTTTCACCGGGCACTATTAGAAATGGCAAAGTACACTGGAATAGAAGACATTAAGACCAACCCAAACCATCAAGACGTAGCAGTATCTGTACTGATGGATGGTTTAAAGGAAACATTAAAGACTAGGGTACAGACCACGCAACCATGTTGGCGAGGTCTGTCGGTGTCCACTTTGAGAGAGGCTGCTATTGATCACGACAGAAACATCACTAGACACAGGGAGTCGCAAAGTGATAAGCTGATGTCAGTAAGTATACAGGCGCTGACCACAAGGCAGCCTGCGTATGTACCATCGAATCCTGTAAGTAAATCAACTGTAATAACTTGTTATTCCTGTAACAGACCAGGACACTATGCACGAGAATGTAGAACAAAGAGTGTACAAAGATCTTTTCAACCCCCTAGACAACGACACGACACACGACATTGGGAGCAGGGTCCACAGAGGCGGAGTTTTGAGCCACATACAGGGGAAACAAAAAGATATCCCCCGAACAGAGACTGGCATGCCTCTGGTAGTTCCCAGCTAACTCCCTCACAAGTAGTCGCTGCCAGCGGGGTACAGGCAGGTCACCATACCCAATAGGGGTGTGGCCATACCTGTAATCTGCAGCCAGTTAAGTTGATTGCCAGTCTTGGAAGCGAACCAGAGATTGCAATCAATGTAGCTGGTAAAACTTTAAACTTTCTTGTAGACACAGGGGCGGCCAAGTCAGTGATAAATTCGACAGTGGGCATGAGAACCACTGGTAGGACAATTCCAGCCATGGGAGTAACAGGAGTAGTCCAGCACTACCCTGTTAGCAAACCAGCCGAGATTACAATAGGGCCTTTGCATACCAAGCATTCCTTTTTGCTGGCTGCATCGGCACCAACTAATCTCCTGGGTAGAGACTTACTATGTAAAATGGGTTGCGTCATTTATTGTACTCCTGAAGGTGTATTCTTGGACATTCCTGAGAATCACGCTCAGGAGGTACGAGACATGTTAGACTCCCCATCAAAATTAATGTCACATTCCATTATGACAAATAGGAATCCATCCCAAGTAGAAGAGATGACATCTCAGATACCAGAGTCACTTTGGACAAAAGATGGACAGGACACTGGATTAATGGCAAACGTAGCTCCAGTAGTTGTACAAGTAAAAGATGGTAGGATAGCTCCAAAAATCCCACAGTATCCTCTGAAGCCAGAGGTGGAGTTAGGAGTTTTCCCAGTAATAGAACGCTTGCTGCAACAGGGCATTCTAGTAAGAACGTCCAGCACAGCAAATAGTCCCATCTTCCCTGTTAAAAAGAGTGGGGGGAGGGGTTACAGGCTAGTGCAGGATCTAAGGGGGATTAACAAAATAGTTGAGAGTCAGTTCCCCGTAGTGCCTAATCCAGCTGTCATCCTAAAGCAAATTCCTCCCACTGCCAAATTTTTCACTGTTATTGACCTCTGCTCCGCATTCTTTTCGGTACCTCTGCACCCTGACAGCCAATATTTGTTTGCTTTTACATACAGAGGAGTCCAATACACGTGGACTCGGTTACCCCAAGGTTTCATAGATAGTCCAAGTATATTTTCTCAGGCTTTGCATGATTGTTTACAGTCTTTCCAACCGGAGAGTGGATCAGTATTGATACAGTACGTGGACGATTTACTGCTGTGTTCAGATTCACTGGAAGCCTCTCTGAAGGATACAAAACAGCTCCTGTTTCATCTTTCAGACACAGGTCACAAGGTTTCCAAAGACAAGTTACAATTATGCCAGACTAAGGTAAAATATTTGGGACACTGTCTAACACAAGGACTGAGACACCTGACCGCTGATAGAATCCAAGCCATTAGAGACATGACACTGCCACAAACCCAGCAACAGATCAGGACGTTTTTAGGAATGTGTGGGTATTGCCGTAATTGGATCCCAGGGTTTTCCATATTGGCGCTACCTTTGCAGGAAATGGTCTCTTCAAACAAACCTGATCGGATTTCGCATACAGACGAATCCGAAGCAGCATTTGAGAGACTTAAGCAATGCCTAACGCAGGCACCAGCACTAGGTATGCCAGACTATGGGAAACCCTTTGAACTATACGGAACAGAAAGTGCTGGGTGCGCAGCAGGTGTACTAACCCAAAAACACGGTGACGCCAGCAGGCCAGTCGCATACTACAGCGCCCAGCTAGACACGGTAGCGCGATCTCTCCCCACATGCTTGCGTAGCGTTGCGGCGATAGCATTGCTAGTGACAAAAAGCGAAGATGTCGTGCTAGGCCACAACCTCACAATCCATACACCACATGCGGTATCTGCCTTAATGAATTCTGCCCAAACCAGACACGTCTCATCAGTAAGGTTTACAAGATGGGAATTGGCATTAATGGCCCCAGTAAACATCACCATAAGGAGATGCAGCGCATTAAATCCTGCAACATTTCTACCAGGTGTGCCTGGTCAGACACAAAGGGTGGAAGGTGAGAGTGATGGGGAAGGAGGATTTAATGCAAAGGAAGATACACATGATTGTATGGAATATTTGACCCAAAATTTTACCGCAAGGCCTGACATCAGTGACAATCCACTGGAAGATGCAGAACTCACGTTCTACACTGACGGTAGTTGTCATAGACAGTCAGACTCGGGAGACTTGTGTACTGGATACGCAGTCGTAGATGACCAAGACACCATAGAAGCGGAACCGCTAGGCCCACCTCACTCAGCCCAGGTTGCTGAACTGGTCGCCCTAACCAGAGCATGTGAATTGGCTAAGGGCAAGTCAGCCAATATCTACACCGATTCTAGATACGCCTTCGGGGTAGTACATGATTTCGGAGCCCTATGGCGCCTCAGAAATTTCATGACGGCAGCTGGTGCACCGATAGCGCATGCAGCTCACATAAAAAGGCTTCTAACAGCGATACAGGAACCCGACAGAGTGGCTGTTATCAAATGTAAAGCACATACATATAGTCAAGACCCAGTGTCACTTGGTAACAGCCGAGCAGACGAAGCCGCAAAGCTTGCAGCTGCTACCCCCATACAGACAGACACCACACAACTGATGGTATTTCATACCATCAACACACAAAAGTTGTGTGAGATGCAGAATTTGTGTTCCACACAGGAAAGAGCAATCTGGAAGGCAAAGGGATATGGCCAGGAGTCCTCAGGGCTCTGGACGGATGGACATGGTAAACCAGTGGCCCCCAGAGCATATCTTCCATGTCTGGCTGAAGCAGCTCACGGGCTGACTCATCTAGGCAAGGAGGGAATGTGCAAATTGGTAAGAGCATACTGGTGCGCCCCAGGATTCTCCTCTCATGCGAGTAAAAGAGCAATGTCATGCCTTACCTGTCTGAGAAAGAATATTGGAAAGGCAATACCTACAGAACCATCCCATATCCCACCTGCCGGCGGCCCTTTCCAGGTAATACAAATTGACTTCATTCAATTACCCCCATGTCGAAATTTGAAATATGTACTTGTTTGTATAGATGTTTTCTCGAATTGGGTCGAAGCATTTCCAGCAGCTACAAATACCGCTATGTTTACAGCTAAGAAAATTGTGCAGGAATTTGTATGTAGATATGGTATCCCTAGAATCATTGAAAGTGATAGGGGTACCCATTTTACCGGTGATGTCTTTCAAGGAATGTGTAAATTAATGGGTATTGATAGCAAGCTGCACACTCCGTACCGTCCACAGGCGAGTGCGAAGGTCGAAAGAGTGAACAGCACTATTAAAAATAAATTGAGTAAAGTAATGGCAGAGACAGGACTGACGTGGCCAGAAGCTTTACCCATTGTTTTGTATAGCATCAGAACCACTCCCAGGTCCCCTCTTAATCTGTCTCCTTTTGAAATCTTGTTTGGTCGACAACCGCATGTCATGATTAACCCTCAGGATGATTTGAAATGTAACAATGAAGTAACTGTAAAGTACTTAATTAACATGAGTAAACAGTTAAGGAATCAAAATGATAATCTGAAGTTGGTGATTCCTGATTTACCAGATAGTAATTGTCATGACATTGAACCTGGGGATTATGTAATGATACGAAATTTTCTACGCTCAGGTTGTCTTATTGATAGATGGGAAGGACCATACCAGGTCTTATTGACTAGCACCACAGCATTGAAGGTTGCTGAGAGAGAGACTTGGGTCCATTCATCCCACTGCAAAAAGGTTGCTGATCCAGAAAAGTCCCGTGATAAGGAACAGACGGTAGAGGTTGTATCACTGGAGTGTCTGTTCCAGGAGGACTGAGGCGGCACCTGAGCCTTGAAGACCGAAAGCAGTTGTCGACTCCCCTCTCCCTTTTATTGTTTTCCTCCACTTCCCATCCCCTCTCCCTTAAAATTTCTTTTTCCCCCTTCTCATTCTTCTCCATTTCCTCCTCAAAGATGGACTTGCCCCAAGAGACTGTGATCCGGATTTTGATGTTGACCATGATGTTGACCAGAGCAGTCTGTTCCGGCGAGAGTACCATAGAGGTCGAGAGAGGTTCTGGAATGGGTTCCGATTATGATGATGGAGGCGTAGTTTTCCAAGATCAACCAAACCAACAAGCAAAGGCGAGTATCAGAAAACGATCCGATAGCATTGATCATAGAAGAAATTGTGACGGATTGTTAGCTGAAGAAAACTGTATCTGTAGGCTCTGTGATAATCTGGTTGAAGATGGATGCATAAAGAAATGCCAATCCAGTTTTAATATCCATATGGACCGGCATCCATTGAGTGACTATCACTCCTTAGTGGGTAACGTATTAAACCAAACAGATTGCTGGGTATGCTCTCAAGTACCTCAGGGTCATAGCAAATCAGGGCTAGTGCCATTTCCTTTAACGTTAGGGGAGGTACTTGAGCTAAGTGGTGGGAGACCGGTGGACCGGAGGTTTAATATCTCCAGCCCTCCTAGTTTGAAGCTCCACCAATACCATGTGGATAGGTCCCTCTTATGTTTCAACATCTCCAATCCCAGAAAACCGGGAAATTGGGAAGTGTCGTGGAGCAATTCAACCATGACCTTTTCACACAGAGCAGATAGAATGCCTACAGATACAGAGCTTGTACGCCACATAGCCAGTAGAGGAAAATCTTTTCGGTATCGATATACCTTAGGAAATAGGATTACTAGAGTTGGAGAAGTATCACCAGGATACTGTGCACATATCGTACAAACCGATACGTGCATTAAGCAGATGGAAGAATTAGGGTCAGGAGATTTCACCTGGAAGGTTTGTAACATGGTAATGTCCTTCTCCGTCCCATATGTTCTCCCCGATGATGCATATTTCATATGCGGGAGAAAGGCGTACAAGTGGCTTGCCCCAAACTCTGAAGGATTGTGTTATATTGGAAAAGTATTGCCTGAAGTGATGACTGTTACACATGACAAAATGAAGGACATACACCGTGGTGCCCAAGCTCCTTATACTCACACTCATTACGAGCACCGAGTTAAAAGACAACTGTCAGAAAGGTTAGAGCATCCGGCCTCTGATCTTATCCATGAATCCACCGGGATTCAGGTTCTGGTAGCGTTAGATTTCACTCGCACCGCTCGAGGAGTGATGAACTATAAATACATTTCCGCACTCGCCAATTTGTTAGATAATATCACTGAAATGTATGATGACACGTTTAGATACACTGGAAGAGAACTTCAAGCTTATAAAACAGAACTAGTTCAGCATAGGATGGTTCTTAATTATCTTACAGCAGTAACAGGCGGATATTGTGTTACATTGGCAACACAGTACGGCATAAAGTGTTGCACGTATATCACAAATAGCACCGAGGATCCGGTAGAGGTCATAGACCAAAAGATGGACGATATTCTGCAATTAAAGTGGGAATTTCGTCGAAAACACAATCTCACCCTTGCTGCTGTAGGTAATGAGCTGACTGGTTGGGTGTCATGGTTGAACCCGCGAAATTGGTTCTCCGGTTTGGGAGACTGGGCTCAAGGAGTCATAATGGATGTTGGAAAGTTTCTACTATGTATCTTGGGTGTCGTTATATCGATTGGATTGATATTTAGATGCGGGCAGGCTTTAATGAGGTGCAAACAAAGTACAAAAGTGATGAGCTTGAGGAGCGAGGAAAGTGTAATTAACCTGGATTTGATTTATGACCCAATGATAGAAACCAGAATGTGATGAAAATGCGATTATACGGTCCGTTTCTTTCACCTGTTTTTCTGCTTTTCTCCAAGATAAAAAGACCCCCTTGGACGAGGAAGTTGACGAGACGCTATACAGACAACAGACAAGCACCAAAGATGAAGTTTTGACAACCTATGATATGGACACTTGATGAACTTTGCCATGGATCCCCAGTTTCCCTAGTATTTTTAAACTCACGCTAGCCCAACATTTTTGTAAATCTGATGGCACTGACAAAGCTATTTGCTCATGCCCAAGGAGCAATACAGCGCAAAGAAGACGACTCTCAACAGATACCGAACACAACTTCAACGACAGATGTACATTTCCCTGACATAGAATATCATTGCATTTTCCATAAGTGTTCTTTATCTTCATCTCTACAACCCTCAGGTAATGACACACATAGACGATAGGGAATACAGGCACAGATATCAGCAACCACATACCTCCCCCATTCATGTATCATCAACTAAAATGTGCATCCCCATTTTGTTACAACTGAAAGCCGAAATGAGCTCGGTAGAGTTTGACAGCCCATCCACAGACCCTTAGTACGGGATAAGAAGGAATTCAAATGTATACTTAGCAATACCTCGAAGCTTGATTTACCACACGTACGGCACGATGATACATGACCCTCCAAACATGGACTCATACACACATGCTTCTGCTTTCTCACTAGGTCACACCCTCTTCACACCTACTCCACTCTTCTTCCTTACCCCACCATAGAAATCAATTAACCCCTGACTTACATTTTTCTCCTTTTGAAATGTTTTAGAAGGTGGCAGTTATTATTGACTGCCAAAGGGTGGACTGTCAAAGTCAGAAAAATGTCTCTATGCACGTTGCCATATTTGCACCGCACACTGGTCTGCGCTGCGCATGCGTACGCTCTCCCGTGAAGGCGCATACCCGCAATAGCGTGCACCCGCGGGCGCACGGTACGCGTATTTACGGTAGAGTTTATGTAGTCGTAGCGTGCGACTCCTTCGTTACATATTTTCACAATTAATGTAGTTTGTAGATCATGGTCCCTTTGATAGTTTCTGAAAGTTTGGTTAATATAGAATGTCCCTGAGCTGAGGAATCCCTCTTTGTATTGTAGGAAGGGTCTAACAGGAGTCATGCAGCAGTGTTTGGTACCCATCGGAAGAGTATTTAATTAGCAATATTCCGGTGTTGGTTTGGAGCGTATTAATCGCTCGTGCGAATAGTTATGGACATAAGAAGTTTATGTCCATTTCTATTATTTACTCATACTCAGGTATGCGGCGGGAAACCTAGTTTCCCACCCACCTGAGCTGTTTGAAATCGTCACAGCCCACCTGTATGAATCAACCTATGACCTTTTGTTATGATACAGGGCCGAATTCCGACGTCCAATGGACAATGGGATTGTAGGGACTATGAGATTGCATTGTGTGTGGGGCATAAATAGGCAGGCCGACCATATCCAAACTCACTCTCTCCTCAACGGTTTTCTGCTGATAACCGGGAGCTGGATATCGAGGCGCATGCGATCATACCCTTTGTGCGTAAGTTTCTCTCCGTAATCATTGTCTTACTGTGAGCCAATTTCTCTCATCTCTCTCCATTTCTCTCTCTCTCTCTCCTTTCTCTTTTCTCACACATCTCCCCTAGACTAGTATTGAATTGTATTAGATAGTATTGTATTTTGGTTAGGAAGTCTCTGTTATATTGTAGTGTATCATTTGTACTGTTATCCCCTTTTACAAGTATATTAGATATAATACAGTTAATAGGCTTTGGACCCTAAACCAGTATCTGTGTATTTCCTATAGTGTTAAGTGTTCACTTGAGCGTCGATGACGCTCAAGCAGCTTTGTAGTTAGTCAGGTTACACAAGGTTGCACTTACACCCTGTATTCACATTAAGGTATTCTGTGTATTTCATTGGTATAAGGTTTAGACATAAAGGTATAGCGTTGTGAGCGTCTGCGCCGCTGGTGATCTCCTCGTGGTCTCGAGCGTCCGCTACGCCATAGCGAATCATTACTCTAGTCATAGCCCTTAACGTGCTGTCCTGTGATCGCTGGGCCGTGAGCGAACGTGACGCTTGAGCGTCTCGCCTACGGCTGAGCGATCGTTACGCAACCAGCGTACCCGTACGGTACTTCTTAAGTAAACAGCGTACAGTGTTCTTAGACTTCATAAAGGGTTGTTTATACGACAAAGGAATTTAGCATTGTCAAGGTGTACATCAGGAGCTAGGTATATATCAGGAGCTACAGTAGGTGTACATCAAGATCTAGGTGTATATCAGGAGCTACAGTAGGTGTACATCAGGAGCTAGGTGTATATCAGGAGCTAGGTGTATATCAGGAGCTACAGTAGGTGTACATCAGGAGCTAGGTATATATCAGGAGCTACAGTAGGTGTACATCAGGAGCTAGGTATATATCAGGAGCTACAGTAAGTGTACATCAGGAGCTAGGTATATATCAGGAACTACAGTAGGTGTACATCAGGAGCTAGGTGTATATCAGGAGCTACAGTAGGTGTACATCAGGAGCTAGGTGTATATCAGGAGCTAGGTGTATATCAGGAACTACAGTAGCTGTAAATCAGGAGCTGGGTGTATATCAGGAACTAGGTATATATCAGGAACTACAGTAGGTGTACATCAGGAGCTAGGTATATATCAGTAGCTACAGTAGGTGTATATCAGGAGCTAGGTATATATCAGGAGCTAGGTGTACATCAAAAGCTATAAGAGGTGAACATCAGGAGCTATGTGTATATCAGGAGCTAGGTGAATATCAGGAGCTACAGTAGGTGTACATCAGGAGCTAGGTGTAAATCAGGAGCTAGGTGTATATCAGGAGCTACAGTAGGTGTACATCAGGAGCTAGGTGTATATCAGGAGCTAAAGTAGGTGTACATCAGGAGCTGGGTGTATATTAGAGATGAGCGCCTGAAATTTTTCGGGTTTTGTGTTTTGGTTTTGGGTTCGGTTCCGCGGCCGTGTTTTGGGTTCGACCGCGTTTTGGCAAAACCTCACCGAATTTTTTTTGTCGGATTCGGGTGTGTTTTGGATTCGGGTGTTTTTTTTCAAAAAACCCTAAAAAACAGCTTAAATCATAGAATTTGGGGGTCATTTTGATCCCATATTATTATTAACCTCAAAAACCATAATTTCCACTCATTTTCAGTCTATTCTGAATACCTCACACCTCACAATATTATTTTTAGTCCTAAAATTTGCACCAAGGTCGCTGGATGACTAAGCTAAGCGACACTAGTGGCCGACACAAACACCTGGCCCATCTAGGAGTGGCACTGCAGTGTCACGCAGGATGTCCCTTCCAAAAAACCCTCCCCAATCAGCACATGACGCAAAGAAAAAAAGAGGCGCAATGAGGTAGCTGACTGTGTGAGTAAGATTAGCGACCCTAGTGGCCGACACAAACACCGGGCCCATTTAGGAGTGGCACTGCAGTGTCACGCAGGATGTCCCTTCCAAAAAACCCTCCCCAATCAGCACATGACGCAAAGAAAAAAAGAGGCGCAATGAGGTAGCTGACTGTGTGAGTAAGATTAGCGACCCTAGTGGCCGACACAAACACCGGGCCCATTTAGGAGTGGCACTGCAGTGTCACGCAGGATGTCCCTTCCAAAAAACCCTCCCCAATCAGCACATGACGCAAAGAAAAAAAGAGGCGCAATGAGGTAGCTGACTGTGTGAGTAAGATTAGCGACCCTAGTGGCCGACACAAACACCGGGCCCATTTAGGAGTGGCACTGCAGTGTCACGCAGGATGTCCCTTCCAAAAAACCCTCCCCAATCAGCACATGACGCAAAGAAAAAAAGAGGCGCAATGAGGTAGCTGACTGTGTGAGTAAGATTAGCGACCCTAGTGGCTGACACAAACACCGGGCCCATTTAGGAGTGGCACTGCAGTGTCACGCAGGATGTCCCTTCCAAAAAACCCTCCCCAAACAGCACATGACGCAAAGAAAAATAAAAGAAAAAAGAGGTGCAAGATGGAATTGTCCTTGGGCCCTCCCACCCACCCTTATGTTGTATAAACAAAACAGGACATGCACACTTTAACCAACCCATCATTTCAGTGACAGGGTCTGCCACACGACTGTGACTGATATGACGGGTTGGTTTGGACCCCCCCCAAAAAAGAAGCAATTAATCTCTCCTTGCACAAACTGGCTCTACAGAGGCAAGATGTCCACCTCATCATCACCCTCCGATATATCACCGTGTACATCCCCCTCCTCACAGATTATCAATTCGTCCCCACTGGAATCCACCATCTCAGCTCCCTGTGTACTTTGTGGAGGCAATTGCTGCTGGTCAATGTCTCCGCGGAGGAATTGATTATAATTCATTTTAATGAACATCATCTTCTCCACATTTTCTGGATGTAACCTCGTACGCCGATTGCTGACAAGGTGAGCGGCGGCACTAAACACTCTTTCGGAGTACACACTTGTGGGAGGGCAACTTAGGTAGAATAAAGCCAGTTTGTGCAATGGCCTCCAAATTGCCTCTTTTTCCTGCCAGTATAAGTATGGACTGTGTGACGTGCCTACTTGGATGCGGTCACTCATATAATCCTCCACCATTCTTTCAATGGTGAGAGAATCATATGCAGTGACAGTAGACGACATGTCCGTAATCGTTGTCAGGTCCTTCAGTCCGGACCAGATGTCAGCATCAGCAGTCGCTCCAGACTGCCCTGCATCACCGCCAGCGGGTGGGCTCGGAATTCTGAGCCTTTTCCTCGCACCCCCAGTTGCGGGAGAATGTGAAGGAGGAGATGTTGACAGGTCGCGTTCCGCTTGACTTGACAATTTTCTCACCAGCAGGTCTTTCAACCCCAGCAGACTTGTGTCTGCCGGAAAGAGAGATCCAAGGTAGGCTTTAAATCTAGGATCGAGCACGGTGGCCAAAATGTAGTGCTCTGATTTCAACAGATTGACCACCCGTGAATCCTTGTTAAGCGAATTAAGGGCTCCATCCACAAGTCCCACATGCCTAGCGGAATCGCTCCGTGTTAGCTCCTCCTTCAATGTCTCCAGCTTCTTCTGCAAAAGCCTGATGAGGGGAATGACCTGACTCAGGCTGGCAGTGTCTGAACTGACTTCACGTGTGGCAAGTTCAAAGGGCATCAGAACCTTGCACAACGTTGAAATCATTCTCCACTGCGCTTGAGACAGGTGCATTCCACCTCCTATATCGTGCTCAATTGTATAGGCTTGAATGGCCTTTTGCTGCTCCTCCAACCTCTGAAGCATATAGAGGGTTGAATTCCACCTCGTTACCACTTCTTGCTTCAGATGATGGCAGGGCAGGTTCAGTAGTTTTTGGTGGTGCTCCAGTCTTCTGTACGTGGTGCCTGTACGCCGAAAGTGTCCCGCAATTTTTCTGGCCACCGACAGCATCTCTTGCACGCCCCTGTCGTTTTTTAAATAATTCTGCACCACCAAATTCAAGGTATGTGCAAAACATGGGACGTGCTGGAATTTGCCCATATTTAATGCACACACAATATTGCTGGCGTTGTCCGATGCCACAAATCCACAGGAGAGTCCAATTGGGGTAAGCCATTCCGCGATGATCTTCCTCAGTTGCCGTAAGAGGTTTTCAGCTG
The DNA here is from genome assembly GCF_028390025.1 of Pseudophryne corroboree. NCBI lineage: Eukaryota > Metazoa > Chordata > Amphibia > Anura > Myobatrachidae > Pseudophryne > Pseudophryne corroboree. The sequence goes on along the minus strand of NC_086450.1, from coordinate 9,865,271 downwards.
TGTGCGTATTCTGGAAACCGGTGATACAAAGCGTAGCCTGCCTAGGAAAGAGTTGGCGTTTGCGAGATGCTGCTACTGGTGCCGCCGCTGCTGTTCTTGCGGCGGGAGTCCATACATCTACCCAGTGGGCTGTCACAGTCATATAGTCCTGACCCTGCCCTGCTCCACTTGTCCACATGTCCGTGGTTAAGTGGACATTGGGTACAACTGCATTTTTTAGGACACTGGTGAGTCTTTTTCTGAGGTCTGTGTACATTTTCGGTATCGCCTGCCTAGAGAAGTGGAACCTAGATGGTATTTGGTAACGGGGGCACACTGCCTCAATAAATTGTCTAGTTCCCTGTGAACTAACGGCGGATACCGGACGCACGTCTAACACCAACATAGTTGTCAAGGCCTCAGTTATCCGCTTTGCAGCAGGATGACTGCTGTGATATTTCATCTTCCTCGCAAAGGACTGTTGAACAGTCAATTGCTTACTGGAAGTAGTACAAGTGGGCTTACGACTTCCCCTCTGGGATGACCATCGACTCCCAGCAGCAACAACAGCAGCGCCAGCAGCAGTAGGCGTTACACGCAAGGATGCATCGGAGGAATCCCAGGCAGGAGAGGACTCGTCAGAATTGCCAGTGACATGGCCTGCAGGACTATTGGCATTCCTGGGGAAGGAGGAAATTGACACTGAGGGAGTTGGTGGGGTGGTTTGCGTGAGCTTGGTTACAAGAGGAAGGGATTTACTGGTCAGTGGACTGCTTCCGCTGTCACCCAAAGTTTTTGAACTTGTCACTGACTTATTATGAATGCGCTGCAGGTGACGTATAAGGGAGGATGTTCCGAGGTGGTTAACGTCCTTACCCCTAATTATTACAGCTTGACAAAGGGAACACACGGCTTGACACCTGTTGTCCGCATTTCTGTTGAAATAGTTCCACACCGAAGAGCTGATTTTTTTGGTATTTTCACCAGGCATGTCAACGGCCATATTCCTCCCACGGACAACAGGTGTCTTCCCGGGTGCCTGACTTAAACAAACCACCTCACCATCAGAATCCTCCTGGTCAATTTCCTCCCCAGCGCCAGCAACACCCATATCCTCCTCATCCTGGTGTACTTCAACACTGACATCTTCAATCTGACTATCAGGAACTGGACTGCGGGTGCTCCTTCCAGCACTTGCAGGGGGCGTGCAAATGGTGGAAGGCGCATGCTCTTCACGTCCAGTGTTGGGAAGGTCAGGCGTCGCAACCGACACAATTGGACTCTCCTTGTGGATTTGGGATTTCGAAGAACGCACAGTTCTTTGCGGTGCTACTGCTTTTGCCAGCTTGAGTCTTTTCATTTTTCTAGCGAGAGGCTGAGTGCCTCCATCCTCATGTGAAGCTGAACCACTAGCCATGAACATAGGCCAGGGCCTCAGCCGTTCCTTGCCACTCCGTGTGGTAAATGGCATATTGGCAAGTTTACGCTTCTCCTCCGACAATTTTATTTTAGGTTTTGGAGTCCTTTTTTTACTGATATTTGGTGTTTTGGATTTGACATGCTCTGTACTATGACATTGGGCATCGGCCTTGGCAGACGACGTTGCTGGCATTTCATCGTCTCGGCCATGACTAGTGGCAGCAGCATCAGCACGAGGTGGAAGTGGATCTTGATCTTTCCCTAATTTTGGAACCTCAACATTTTTGTTCTCCATATTTTAATAGGCACAACTAAAAGGCACCTCAGGTAAACAATGGAGATGGATGGATACTAGTATACAATTATGGACGGACTGCCGAGTGCCGACACAGAGGTAGCTACAGCCGTGAACTACCGTACTGTGTCTGCTGCTAATATAGACTGGTTGATAAAGAGATGTCGTAGTATGTATGTATGAAGAAGAAAGAAAAAAAAACCACGGTTAGGTGGTATACAATTATGGACGGACTGCCGAGTGCCGACACAGAGGTAGCCACAGCCGTGAACTACCGTACTGTACTGTGTCTGCTGCTAATATAGACTGGTTGATAAAGAGATGTCGTAGTATGTATGTATGAAGAAGAAAGAAAAAAAAACCACGGTTAGGTGGTATACAATTATGGACGGACTGCCGAGTGCCGACACAGAGGTAGCCACAGCCGTGAACTACCGTACTGTACTGTGTCTGCTGCTAATATAGACTGGTTGATAAAGAGATGTAGTAGTATGTATGTATAAAGAAGAAAGAAAAAAAAACCACGGGTAGGTGGTATACAATTATGGACGGACTGCCGAGTGCCGACACAGAGGTAGCCACAGCCGTGAACTACCGTACTGTACTGTGTCTGCTGCTAATATAGACTGGTTGATAAAGAGATGTCGTAGTATGTATGTATAAAGAAGAAAGAAAAAAAAACCACGGTTAGGTGGTATACAATTATGGACGGACTGCCGAGTGCCGACACAGAGGTAGCCACAGCCGTGAACTACCGTACTGTACTGTGTCTGCTGCTAATATAGACTGGTTGATAAAGAGATGTCGTAGTATGTATGTATGAAGAAGAAAGAAAAAAAAACCACGGTTAGGTGGTATACAATTATGGACGGACTGCCGAGTGCCGACACAGAGGTAGCCACAGCCGTGAACTACCGTACTGTACTGTGTCTGCTGCTAATATAGACTGGTTGATAAAGAGATGTCGTAGTATGTATGTATAAAGAAGAAAGAAAAAAAAACCACGGTTAGGTGGTATACAATTATGGACGGACTGCCGAGTGCCGACACAGAGGTAGCCACAGCCGTGAACTACCGTACTGTACTGTGTCTGCTGCTAATATAGACTGGTTGATAAAGAGATGTCGTAGTATGTATGTATGAAGAAGAAAGAAAAAAAAACCACGGTTAGGTGGTATACAATTATGGACGGACTGCCGAGTGCCGACACAGAGGTAGCCACAGCCGTGAACTACCGTACTGTACTGTGTCTGCTGCTAATATAGACTGGTTGATAAAGAGATGTCGTAGTATGTATGTATAAAGAAGAAAGAAAAAAAAAACACGGTTAGGTGGTATACAATTATGGACGGACTGCCGAGTGCCGACACAGAGGTAGCCACAGCCGTGAACTACCGTACTGTACTGTGTCTGCTGCTAATATAGACTGGTTGATAAAGAGATGTAGTAGTATGTATGTATAAAGAAGAAAGAAAAAAAAACCACGGGTAGGTGGTATACAATTATGGATGGACTGCCGAGTGCCGACACAGAGGTAGCTACAGCCGTGAACTACCGTACTGTGTCTGCTGCGACTGGATGATAAATAATGATATAAAAAATATATATATATCACTACTGCAGCCGGACAGGTATATATATTATATAATGACGGACCTGCTGGACACTGTCTGTCAGCAGAATGAGTTTTTTATAGAATAAAAAAAAAAACACCACACAAGTGAAGTCACACGACGAGTGTTTAACTTTTTCAGGCAATCACAATATAGTATACTACTAACTATACTGGTGGTCAGTGTGGTCAGGTCACTGGTCAGTCACACTGGCAGTGGCACTCCTGCAGCAAAAGTGTGCACTGTTTAATTTTAATATAATATGTACTCCTGGCTCCTGCTATAACCTATAACTGGCACTGCAGTGCTCCCCAGTCTCCCCCACAATTATAAGCTGTGTGAGCTGAGCACAGTCAGATATATAATATATACATAGATGATGCAGCACACTGGGCTGAGCAGTGCACACAGATATGGTATGTGACTGTCTTGTACTCCTGGCTCCTGCTATAACCTATAACTGGCACTGCAGTGCTCCCCAGTCTCCCCCACAATTATAAGCTGTGTGAGCTGAGCACAGTCAGATATATAATATATACATAGATGATGCAGGCATGCAGCACACTGGGCTGAGCAGTGCACACAGATATGGTATGTGACTGAGTCACTGTGTGTACCGTTTTTTTCAGGCAGAGAACGGATATATTAAATAAAACAACTGCACTGCTGGTGGTCACTGTGGTCAGTCACTAAACTCTGCACTCTCTTCTACAGTATCAGCCTCAGGTCAATCTCTCTCTCTCTCTCCTAATCTAAATGGAGAGGACGCCAGCCACGTCCTCTCCCTATCAATCTCAATGCACGTGTGAAAATGGCGGCGACGCGCGGCTCCTTATATAGAATCCGAGTCTCGCGAGAATCCGACAGCGTCATGATGGCGTTCGGGCGCGCTCGGGTTAACCGAGCAAGGCGGGAAGATCCGAGTCGCTCGGACCCGTGAAAAAAAACATGAAGTTCGTGCGGGTTCGGATTCAGAGAAACCGAACCCGCTCATCTCTAGTGTATATAAGGAGCTAGGTGTATATCAGGAGCTACAGTAGGGGTACATCAGGAGCCAGGTATATATCAGAAGGTGCAATAGGTGTACATCAGGAGCTAAGTGTATATCAGGAGTACAGTAGGTGTACATCAGGAGCTAGGTGTATAACAGGAGCCAGGTATATATCAGAAGGTGCAGTAGGTGTACATCAGGAGCTAAGTGTATATCAGGAGCTACAGTAGGTGTACATCAGGAGCTAGGTGTATAACAGGAGCTACAGTAGGTGTACATCAGGAGCTAGGTATATATCAGGAGCTACATTAGGTGTACTCAGGAGCGGGGTATATATCAGGAGCTAGGTGTATATCAGGAGCTACAGTAGGTGCACATCAGGAGCTTGGTGTATATCAGGAGCTAGATGTATATCAGGAGCTACAGTAGGTGTACATCAGGAGCTAGGTGTATACGAGGAGCTAGATGTATATCAGAAGCTAAAGTAGGTGTTTATCAGGAGCTAGGTATATTTCAGGAGCTACAGTGGGTGTACTTCAGGAGCTAGGTATATATCAGGAGCTACATTAGGTGTACATCAGGAACTAGGTATATATCAGGAGCTACAGTAGGTGTACATCAAGAGCTAGGTGTATATCAGGAGCTACAGTAGGTGTATATCAGGAGCTAGGTGTATATAGCAGGAGCTGCAGTAGGTGTACATCAGGAGCTAGGTGTATATCATGAGCTACAGTAGGTGTACATCAGGAGCTAGGTGTATATCAGGAGCTACAGTAGGTGTACATCAGGAGCTAGGTGTATATCAGGAGCTAGGTGTATATCAGGAGCTACAGTAGGTGTACATCAGGAGCTAAGTATATATCAGGAGCTACATTAGTTATATATCAGGAGCCAGGTATATCTCATGAGCTAGGTGTATATCAGGAGCTACAGTAGGGGTACATCAGGAGCCAGGTATATATCAGAAGGTACAGTAGGTGTACATCAGGACCTAGGTGTATATCAGGAGCTAGGTGTATATCAGGAACTACAGTAGGTGTACATCAGGAGCTAGTTATATGGGGGTAATTCTGAGTTGATCGCAGCAGGATTTTGGTTAGCAGTTGGGCAAAACCATGTGCACTGCAGGGGAGGCAGATATAACATGTCCAGAGAGAGAGTTAGATTTGGGTGTGGTGTGTTCAATCTGCAATCTAAATTGCAGTGTAAAAATAAAGCAGCCAGTATTTACCCTGCACAGAAACAAAATACACCACCCAAATCTAACTCTCTCTGCAAATGTTATATCTGCCCCCCCTACAGTGCACATGGGCCCTCATTCCGAGTTGTTCGCTCGGTAAAATTCTTCGCATCGCAGCGATTTTCCGCTTAATGCGCATGCGCAATGTCCGCACTGCGACTGCGCCAAGTAAATTTGCTATGCACTTAGTAATTTTACTCACGGCTTTTTCATCGGTCTGGCGATCGTAATGTGATTGACAGGAAATGGGTGTTACTGGGCGGAAACAGGCCGTTTTATGGGCGTGTGGGAAAAAACGCTACCGTTTCTGGAAAAAACTCAGGAGTGGCCGGAGAAACGGAGGAGTGTCTGGGCGAACGCTGGGAGTGTTTGTGACGTCAAACCAGGAACGACAAGCACTGAACTGATCGCAGATGCCGAGTAAGTCTGAAGCTACTCAGAAACTGCTACGAGGTGTGTAATCGCAATATTGCGAATACTTCGTTCGCAATTTTAGGATGCTAAGATTCACTCCCAGTAGGCGGCGGCTTAGCGTGAGCAACTCTGCTAAAATCGCCTTGCGAGCGAACAACTCGGAATGACCTCCCTGGTTTTGCCCAACTGCTAAAAAATTCCTGCTGCGATCAACTTGGAATTACCCCCCATATCAGGAGCTACATTAGGTGTACATCAGGAGCTAGGTATATATCAGGAGCAAGGTATATATATCAGGAGCTAGGTGTATATCAGGAGTTACAGTAGGTGCACACCAGGAGCTAGGTGTATATCAGGAGCTAGATGTATATCAGGAGCTACAGTAGGTGTACATCAGGAGCTAGGTGTATATGAGGAGCTAGATGTATATCAGAAGCTAGATGTATATCAGAAGCTACAGTAGGTGTATATCAGGAGCTAGGTATATTTCAGGAGCGACAGTGGGTGTACATCAGGAGCTAGATGTATATCAGGAGCTAGGTGTATATCAGGAGCTACAGTAGGTGTACTTCAGGAGCTAGGTATATATCAGGAGCTACATTAGGTGTACATCAGGAACTAGGTATATATCAGGAGCTAGGTGTATATTAGGAGCTACAGTAGGTGTACATCAGGAGCTAGGTGTATATCAGGAGCTACAGTAGGTGTACATCAGGAGCTAGGTGTATATGATGAGCTACAGTAGGTGTACATCAGGAGCTAGGTGTATATCAGGAGCTACAGTAGGTGTACATCAGGAGCTAGGTGTATATCAGGAGCTAGGTGTATATCAGGAGCTACAGTAGGTGTACATCAGGAGCTAGGCATATATCAGGAGCTACATTAGGTATATATCAGGAGCCAGGTATATCTCAGGAGCTAGGTGTATATCAGGAGTTACAGTAGGTGTACACCAGGAGCTATGTGTATATCAGGAGCTACAGTAGGTGCACATCAGGAGCTAGGTGTATATCAGGAGCTAGATGTATATCAGGAGCTACAGTAGGTGTACATCAGGAGCTAGGTGTATATCAGGAGCTAGATGTATATCAGAAGCTACAGTAGGTGTATATCAGGAGCTAGGTATATTTTAGGAGCTACAGTGGGTGTTCATCAGGAGCTAGGTATATATAAGGAGCTACAGTGGGTGTATATCAGGAGCTAGGTGTATATCAGGAGCTACAGTAGGTATACTTCAGGAGCTAGGTATATATCAGGAGCTACATTAGGTGTACATCAGGAGCTAGGTATATATCAGGAGCTACAGTGGGTGTACATCAGGAGCTAGGTATATATCAGGAGCTACATTAGGTATATATCAGGAGCCAGGTATATCTCAGGAGCTAGGTGTATATTAGATTCTAAGTGTAATTCAGGATTTAGATGTAGGTGCTATATGTATATCAGTTGCTAAGTGTTCCTAGCACCTGAAGCACCATGGGGTAAATGTATCATCCTCCGTTATGGGGGAGAAGCAGTATCAGCGCACGCAGTGCCAGATTAAGGTCCACTTGGGCCTTGAGCTGAAATTTATGAAGGGCCTATTGTGTGCTGCCGCAGGGGGTGTGACCAGCACACCAAGAGTGTGTCTAGTGATGTGGGGGGTGTAACTAGTGTTGTGGAGGTGTGGTCTGCACAGGGGGTGTGGCCTGTATATATGGTGTGACTAGCGCCTTTCAAAAATCTCCATTTCCCCTGCTCTTCACTTACATGAACATTGCAATGTGAGAGTCTATGAATGAACAAACCACTTGTTAATGTGACTGTAATACAGATGTAGCCATGCTCATCGTGGCTACATCTGCGCCGAACGAGCACTCTCGGCGCAGCTAGCCCAGAACTCAGAGCCGGCCCTAGCCAATTTGATGCCCTAGGCAAAATTTTGTCTGGTGCCCCCTAGCTCCGCCGCTAGTTCTGCATCTGTACCTGCAACGCTCAGGTAGTGGGGCCCACCGGGGGTTTACCCTGTGGGCCAGTTCAACTCTGCACAATGCCACACAGTAATGACCATAATACATATAATTCCACACAGTAAAGGAACCTTACACATATGCCCCACATTAGTAATGCCCATAATACACATAATGCCACACAGTAATGCACCTTACACATATGCCCCACATTAGTAATGCCCATAATACACATATACTGCCACAGATACTGCCACACTTGCTGGTTATACAAAAAAATCAGTATCAAACATGTAGAAACTGTCCATTCTCTTCACTGTTCAGTGTGTTTGCTGGTGTCTGTTACTCCCGTTAACTGCATGCCCTTTACTTTATACAGTGGGAGCTAAATGCTCTGCCCTCCAGTCTGATGTGTCCGAAAGTCACGCTGCACTGATGTTTCATATAGAAATAGCACAACGCAACTTACTGACCACGTTACAGTGCTAGATGGCAGGGGAATTTTACGGTATGGACTGACTAGGAAATAAAGTGTGGGGAGAACACTGCCCATGTTATGTCCCTGCAGACACCTGGGAATTGCACAGGGATAAGGGACACACACAGGATGGCAGGGTCCCCCTCCCCCATGTGCACAAGCAGTGTAGGTGATGTCAGGTTTCTGTGAAGCAGTCTTCCAAAATACACATGTGTTATCATAAGAAGCCATCCAGTAATAACCTTATATAGTCAGTAAAAATGTCACAGGTCCAGGAATTGCATTTACTGGGCTTTTGCTGTCTGTCTGAGGTCTCACAAGTCAGGGGCATTCAAGCATGTCAGAGGAAGTTTAAGGCACAGTGTACATTTTTTTTGACAAATGTAAACAGCAGTGTATACAAGTACTGATTGAATACATTTGGAAAGTAACAGTTAGTTTGCGGACTGTCCCTCTCAGCATGAGATGCTGCAGGGACATGCTTGGATGCCCCTAGACATGCTTGAATGCCCTAGGCAAATGCCTAGCCTGCCTATAGCTAAGGCCGGCTCTGCCAGAACTTGACAGTACAAGGTCCTTCCAACGTGGCATACTCTGCTTGTTCATACCGAGCTTACACCTGCCCCCTTCTTTGCAGCTCTTTGTGTGGCAGCAACCCCTCCTGACTATTATTTATTATTACCAGTTATTTATATAGCGCACACATATTCCACAGCATTTTACAGAGAATATTCAGCTATTCACATCCGTCCCTGCCCCAGTGGAGCTTACACTCTATATTCCCTACCACATGTACACACACACACATTTACGCTAGGGTTACTTTTTGTTGGGAGCCAAGTAACCTACCAGTATATTTTTGGATTGTGGTAGGAAACCGGAGTACCCGGAGGAAACCCACACAAGTACGGGGAGAATATACAAACTCCACACAGTTAGGGCCATGATGGGAATCAAATCCATGATTTCAGTGTTGTAAGCCAGTAATGCTAACGACTACACCATCCGTGCTGACTACATCAGTGTGGCTCTCTGTGTCATTTACAATGAGTGGGGTATATATTGGAAGCGCACAGGCAACAGAATAACCCCTATAAAACCAGGTGTCCTGTGTCTGCAATAGCGGTGAAACATCAGCAGGGCTATGTATGGCAATCTAAGCCGCTCATAACTTTATTGTGATTACATAAACCTTTTACTTAAGCTAGCTTATCACTAAATAAAACCACACCACACACTGAAATAAAGACACGGACACAGTAGCTGGAGTTAAAGGTCAGACGATGTTTATTAATCGCTGACCAACTCTTTAAACTAATAATTGAGGCCGAATTAGAATTGAATTGAATATATATTAACTTTAGTTTGGAGGATGGCAAACAGAAAACCGCTGCCAAACACCAGCACCCGTCACCTAGATGACAAACCACCAAACCAAGGAGGGGAGTACACATACCCCGCCTCCTTCCCGCATAACCCGCATTGTGCTGGCCTTACCCCTCTTTCTCTGGCAAACGTTCGGTTCCCGCAGGGGAACGTCTAAATGTCCAACCGCAAGAAAAGGACACACCTGCCGTCCATTTAAAGAGGGAGCCCCACAATGACCACTTATGCCTGTGTGACAGCTGGTTGGCAGCGATTTCCCGCCAATCTGGCTTTCAATAGCCCACAGCAAGAACAAAAAACGTAGACGCATTCTGGGAGGGCGGGCGGGCATAAACTGAAAGGCAAGAGGGAGTCTAGCAAGATGGCCACCCCCTATATACTAACCTAAGACCCTCCTCTTCATCCTGATGCACAACCCCTTAAACCAATAGGAAAAAACCAACCGGGAAAACTGATCTGCCTAGCAACTGCTTAGTCATTTAACAACCAATCACAAAAAGTTGATCGCTTATATGGCCTCAGGCTTATGCAGCCTTCAGCTTATCTAAGCCGCTCATAACTTTATTGTGATTACATAAACCTTTTACTTAAGCTAGCTTATCACTAAATAAAACCACACCACACACTGAAATAAAGACACGGACACAGTAGCTGGAGTTAAAGGTCAGACGATGTTTATTAATCGCTGACCAACTCTTTAAACTAATAATTGAGGCCGAATTAGAATTGAATATATATTAACTTTAGTTTGGAGGATGGCAAACAGAAAACCGCTGCCAAACACCAGCACCCGTCACCTAGATGACAAACCACCAAACCAAGGAGGGGAGTACACATACCCCGCCTCCTTCCCGCATAACCCGCATTGTGCTGGCCTTACCCCTCTTTCTCTGGCAAACGTTCGGTTCCCGCAGGGGAACGTCTAAATGTCCAACCGCAAGAAAAGGACACACCTGCCGTCCATTTAAAGAGGGAGCCCCACAATGACCACTTATGCCTGTGTGACAGCTGGTTGGCAGCGATTTCCCGCCACCAAGGTTTTCCAAACCGCCACCGCCATCCGCAAACAGAACCTTAACCAACCAGAAACTAACTAGCTCTAACGAAAAAGACCGAAAATATCTTCCAGAAAAAACTGCACTCCTTCCGGAGAAAGGTGAACCCCATCGTCTCTATAGAACTGCCTGTTCCGCAGCACCAGCAGAGGATGCTTAATTGCCACTCCGCCTATGGCCTTGACAAACAGAGACACCGTCGAGTTCAGCTTTTTGCGTGCTTTCTCCAGCGCCGAGAAACGCACCGCACCACGCCAATGGAAACGGGGCACCATTTCCGACCAGACAATGCATACCCCAGGCCAGTGACAACGTATCGCCACCACATCCGCCTTTATAGACAAAATCAAGTCTATGCCTTTAACTCGGCCCAGATCATTACCACCCAGATGAATGATCATACAACTGGGGCGACCCCAGCGGCGCTCCCTAGAAAAAAGGACGCGCAACAAATCACCCCATAACATGCCCCTAACACCTAACCATCTAAATTGCCGGGACCCAAAAATCTCAGTCGCCCTAGATGCCATGGGATGTTTCTCCGCCCAAAAAACATATGAATGACCAACCATCCATATGTGGTCTCCAAAATTGCTGACAGCTGTAAAAGAAAATATTCTAATGTCAGATTATGCACATAATCTGTAACTTAAACACAACGTAACCAATAAAACCCAAGTGAAGGAGAAAACTCAAAAAACCTCCCGTGGACCTTGGTAGAACAGCCAATTGAAATTAGGCCCCCTCGGAGGAAAAATTTTAAAAATTCGCTTCACACCCTCGATTCCTGAACGGTAAGCGTTCAAAAACCGACGAGTAAACACGTTTTTGGGTTAGCGCAACAGGCGCACTTATAACTTATCTATACGGACATAGGACTTATAGGAGGCCGACTGCCAGCGACCCAACTCCCGAATAGCCGCTGGTGATGAACCAGCGGCCGCCGCATGGGTAGCCGCCCCAATCCGAAAGGAATGAGTACCGAAGTCCGCCTCCTGCAAGCCCAACGCCGTCAAACATTTCTTGAACACCGATGAGAACTGAAACTTTGTCAGAGGGTCCAACTGCGCGTGCACCAGCAACTGGTTGCCCCCCGGAGGTCTTAACCGCACATACTCTTGCGTCAACCGCTCAAGTTTGCGACAGAAAATCCTACCCATGGGGATAATCCGACACGCAAAATTGAGAGAACCAAGCAAGGACTGCACCTGTTTAAGCCGAACCCTGCGTTTTCCTAAACAGTCTGTAATCAAACCCAATAGTTTCCGCACCTTATCCTCGGGCAAGCGACAGCACCCCCCTACCGTGTCAATCTCGATACCTAAATAGCTAAGACAAGTGCAAGGACCCTCGCACTTATCCTGCGCAACCGGTACCCCTAAAGCGCAGAATAACGACCTGGCCACCGAGAGAATGTCCCCACAGACCGAACTGTCTCCGGGGCCTACAAAAAGAAAGTCATCCAGGTAGTGAGCCACCCCCATCTGCCCGGAGGCGGTCTGGACGCACCAGTGCAAAAACGTGCTAAAGCACTCAAAGTAGGCGCAGGAGACAGAGCAACCCATGGGGAGACACCGATCGACGTAGAATTCGCCCCCTATTTTGAAACCCAGAAACCGCAGGGAATCTGGGTGTAGCGGGAGTAGCCGAAAGGCTGACTCCACGTCCAATTTTGCCAACAGACTCCCCGGACCACAATCCCGCACTAATCGCAGCGCGTCGTCAAACGACTGATATCGAACTCTGCATTGGGCTTCCGGGATAGCGTCGTTGACCGACAGCCCCGGCGGGTGCGACAAGTGCTGTATCAAACGAAACTTACCTATGGCCTTCTTGGGCACTACCCCTACTGGGGAAATGCACAAGGAGGGCAACGGGGAAAGGGCGTAGGGCCCAGCCATGCGCCCCAGCCCAATCTCCCCGTCAACCTTCCGCCGGACTTCCTGCGGGAATTCCCGAGCCGATCTCAAATTCTGGCGTGCAACCACATACACCGAATCCGGGATTGGCAAACGAAAACCGTGCTGAAAGCCCTGCAAGAGAAACGATGCCGCCGACTCATCGGGGTACAAGGTAAGCCAGCGCTGCAACTCGGGAACTATAATCGGGGAGAAGGCCTTACTTGCCAATTCCACCGGCCTCGGTGGAAGCGGCAGGCTTACCGCCTGTCGCCGCGGTGCATTCCTTGGCCGGGTGACTGGCTCCGCACAACCTGCATGAGTGGCGAAAACGACAGCCCGTTCCTTTGCCGCATTTGCCGTCGTTGTAGGCAAAGCACTTGCCTTTTCCCGTCAATCGAGAAGCCACCGCCCCGGCCGCCCCGGGCTTCTTGGCCGTGACGTCCGGGGTGGGTTTGACCTGCTGCGTGACCTCCAACCACACCTCAACATCCTTAAAACCCGCGGGCAGGATGGGGTTGCCATCCTGATTGCGACGAAACTTCTCGTCGTAATCCCGCCACGCGGAACCCTTGGATTTTAAGTACATATCGTGTACTAAAAACAAATATTTCACCAAGTTGGCATACTCCACGGGACGCGATTCCGTGTAGCAAGCCATGAACACCAAAAACCCACGCAGCCACTGGTGAAAATTGCGAAACGCATTTTCCCCAATACCACCCGGTTTCTTGGCCGCGTCAAAACCCTGCCGCATTTCCTCTGTAAGGGTGAATATGTCTACATACTTCCCCTTACGTATTTTTTCCCGCATCCGCTTACGAACCCCTCTTGTCACTGCCGTGTTGGCGCAATGTACCATCTCGCCGTAACGGGGAGGGTCGGAGGGGACCACCTGCGCAGGAGCGGCCACCTTGTGCGCCTCCTTGGCCATTCGCCGCGCGATGAGCCTAGCTAATTTACGCGGGCGCCGCGGAGAGCCGGATGATACGCTGCTAGAAGACGAGGAACTACAAGTTGAAACGTGTAAAGGAATATTTAGCTCACCGGAGTTTGAAGGACCCGGAACCGCGTCGTCCGCTGCACCCGCCTCCGCTGATGGCCGTACCTCCACGTTCGCAGTCGCGCTTGTCCGTGACCTTCGCCTCGTGACGGGCGTAGCCCCTGAATTAGACGGAACCTGCAAGGGAGAAAAAGAGGGGACAACCGGCACCGGGGGAACCAGAACATCATTAACACTTGTCCGCAAATGCGGAGGCGGAGAGCCCGTCCCCCCGTTCCGTGGCGGATGGCCGCCCGGCAGCTGCAGGGAGGGGGCTCCCGCCGAGGTGTACCCGATCGACTGCGTAAAGGCTGACCCGCTCACTGCACCGAAACTCGCGGGGTAAGACGGCCGCCACGCCGTATGCGGCGGGCAGCCGCCCGCCCCCGCCCATCCGTATGACGCCGGAAGGAACTGAGGGGGCGCCGCGAGAGGGGGCCAACTCTGTGCCACCTGATACCCACCGCCCGGTGCCTGCCCTGACTGCAGGCCCGCAAGGGCCGGCAAGGGCACCGCGACTCGGGGGCCACCGACCGACCACGTGGACTGCACGCCGGCGCCCGCGCTGGCCCCGTGCGGGGAAAACTGTGTGCCGGACACCGTCATGAAGCCCATGGAAGGCATGCTGGCGGCTAAGGGGAATGCTGGAGCCGGAGGCCACGCAAAACCCCCGGGGAAGGACTGGCTCCCCGCGAAGCCTTGCTGCGCTGCTCCCGAAAGCGCCCCGCCGGGCGTCATATAAGCCGCCGAGACGGATGTCTGTGTGGACCCAAACTGAAAAGGACCGGGAAGGGCGTGGAGAGGGGTTTGAAAACCGACGAGCGGGGGCGCCGTTAATGGCGTCGGGGCGTCTGACACCCAGGAGGAGCCCGAGCAGGCCACCGAGGCCGGGGGAAAACCCTGCCATGTGACTGCCGCCGGGGCGGGTGTGGCGGCCGCCGCTGCCACGTCCCCCGCCCCGGCGACACTAGGCCCAAACGGCCCAATATTATTTAAATTGAGGTGCGGTGTGCTAAACCCCCCGCTGGAGGGGGGTAGTATGGGGCCCTGTATTGTCCCGGGGACAGCGGGAGCCGCTACCCGCTGCCCTGGGCTCATATCCCCCAGCTGCATATTGACCCCCCCCTCGCCCCCCGCAGCTCTGCCGCGGCCGTCCGGCACAGCTTGTGCCCCCAGGACGCCGCCGAGAGCCGACCGCGGGGATGGAGGAGGAGGGCCGGAGGCACTTATGGAAGGAGGGAGGGAAGTCGTTTCGCCCGCGGGAGGCGCCGGGGAGCGCGGCCCAGCCGGACCGCGCGCACCCGCGCCACGTGCAGAGCGGCCGCCGGCCGCCGGAGGGGAAGTGCTGCAGACGCCCAAGGCAGGAGGGAGAGGAGAGGCCCGTCCCGCTGCGAGCGCCGGGACGCGCGGCCCGGCCGAGCCGCGCGCATCGGCACCACGTGACGAGCGGCCGCTGGCCGCCCGTCTCCGTGCGGCAGGGGAGCGGGCTGTAACTGCCCGTTCCCGCCGCCTGTCTGAAACAGGGGGAAGTCCTCTCTGTGGCGCAACGCTCGGGGAGCGGGAGCGGAAGGCGCTCCCCGCATCCACGAGGCGCCGGGGGGGGGGGAGCTGCACGTTTTGGACGAGGCATGGCAGAGGGGGGAGAATCTGCAAAAGTAGACAATGACACGCAGAGAGGGGGCACAGCACTGTATAATGCCCTAGAGAAGGCAAATGAAATTAAAAAACAAAACAAAAACAATTTACAGGCAGTGAAAATAAGCAATAGTACTTATCCTTCCTGGGGCATAAACTGAAAGGCAAGAGGGAGTCTAGCAAGATGGCCACCCCCTATATACTAACCTAAGACCCTCCTCTTCATCCTGATGCACAACCCCTTAAACCAATAGGAAAAAACCAACCGGGAAAACTGATCTGCCTAGCAACTGCTTAGTCATTTAACAACCAATCACAAAAAGTTGATCGCTTATATGGCCTCAGGCTTATGCAGCCTTCAGCTTATCATAGAAACAAACACCTTGAAACATAGTAACTACCGACAGAAACAAAACAACAACATATAGAAACAAAATAACAACATAGTGGTGTGCCGTTCTACAAAGGAAGATAATGTACAGTAAATTTCCACAGCACAGAGGTATGTATATCAGAGGTATGTGGGATCAATAGGGAATCTATTGGAGAAGACTGACAACACACAGGACAGCATGCAGGCTATAAACAAAAGGACATATGTGGGAGAACTATAACAATGCAATAACAGCACAGAGGGTATCACCAATAGGATGCGTCATATGGCAAGTAATAGTATAATATCCCACAGCACATGGCATAGCAGTAATAGAACAAACAGCAAGGCGGGTGATAAAATACATAACAATACACAAATATTGCAGAATGTGAAATACAAAAGGTACCAAAAAATGATGAAAATAGAAAATGAAAAGTAACAAATAAAAAAAAAATAGAAATAAATAAAATTAAAATAAAATACACATACAAAATAAACATAATCCACAAGGGGTTGGGTATGGCTTTCCGGCGCTGGGGATCCCAACAGTCAGCATACCGACCACGGGTTCCCGGCAGCAGAATGCCAGAGGGGGCGAGCGCAATGAAGCCCCTTGCGGGCTCACTGCCTTCGCCACTCTGCAGGCTAGGTGGTGAGCTGCTCTCGCCACAGGTTCTATTCCGACTGTATGGGAATAGTCCCTGCTAATCGGCATGCCAACTATCAGGATTTAGAGGGGGATGGGATGTAGCCGTCAGTATTGTGACCAGCGGTCTACTGACCGCCGGTCACAGAACTACACAAATGTGATAAATAAGCACATACAGCAGTGCCATGTCAAATAAATATACCCAACCCCCGGTGTAATGTCACACAATGACCCAGACCTCAAAGTGGGCTAATAGGGGCTCCAAAGGTGAACAATACCAAAACGCAGATCACATACAGATCCAGTAACTAGCGGGTACAAAGGGGCAAAACCTAGTAAAGGGCCCAGCATACACAACAGTGGCCAAATATATAAAGAGCAAAATAAATGAAACGGCCTGGTAACGGTCTAAGGCTATCCATAGAGATAGTGATGTGCATGCACCGGTGCCATAAATCGCATAAACATCACACACACACAATATATATATATATATATATATATATATATATAGAACTGGTGAGGTTGGCACTCTGTAAACTCCACAACTGCCCTGGTGCCTCCAATGTGTAGCAAAAACCGTTCTTATTAGAGATGGGTATGCATCCGTCCAATCCCAATATGTAAAGAACAGGCGGCACTCCAGGGTCTGGGTGAAACATTCAGTGTATTGAAGAAAAATCAATGAAAAATATGGCACATTACGCCAACGTTTCAGCGCCGCGCAGGGCGCTTTTTTCAAGGCTATGTGCAGGTGCTGCAAAACACCAGCACCTGCACATAGCCTTGAAAAAAGCGCCCTGCGCGGCGCTGAAACGTTGGCGTAATGTGCCATATTTTTCATTGATTTTTCTTCAATACACTGAATGTTTCACCCAGACCCTGGAGTGCCGCCTGTTCTTTACATATTGGGATTGGACGGATGCATACCCATCTCTAATAAGAACGGTTTTTGCTATATATAAATATAGGTTGCAGTCAATTTACCGGCTGTCGGGATCCTGGCATTCAGGATACTAATGCCGGAATCCTGACACCCAGAGAAATGCCGGTGGTCGGAATCCCGGACGAGGCATGAAATTTCCACTCGGATGGAGGTCCACTCTGCCACTCGAGGGCAAATAGAATAGTATGGCGAGCGAGGGGACTCACTGCGCTCCCTGCCGGCATTCCACCTGATGGGATCCCAGCGTCGGTCTCCTGAATGCCGGGATCCCGAACGGCGGTAAAGCATACCGAACCCATATATACATTGGCATTAAAACACCACTTTGTTTCACTACACTATTGTGTGTGTTTTTTTTTGTGTGTGTTTGTAAGCAGTGCTACTGGGGGTATGTCACGAACCTAGCTGCACTTGATGCTGTATCCAATGAGGCTATAGGAACTGGTGTAGATTTAAAGTTGGTCGGGAGGAAACGGAGGTCGCCGCCGGTAGTTTCTCCTCAAAGGAGTAATGCTGAGATGAGAAGACCGGACTGGAACCGATAGGTGGCCGTACTGGAGCCGAATGTTGATCGGACTGGAACTGGATGGTGACCGGACTGGAACCGGCAGGTGACCGGACTGGAACCGACAGGTGACTGGACTGGAACCGGATAGTAACCAGACTGAAACTGGCAGGATGATCCGGGCTGGAACCAGAGTAGCAGAACTGGGTGGAATCGGAGTAGCAATCCGGGCTGAAACCGGAGCAGCAGAACTGGGTGGATCCGGTGTAATTCACTGAGCTGAAGAACCAGGAGCACATGCACTAAGAGTACTAGTCCAGAGGAATGATTCAATGTTCTAGCAATTTGAACAACAAGATCTGTGGGCTTTATACCCTGAGGAGGTCAGTGATTGGTGGCAGGAGTCAGGTGATCCCTGCTGGAGAGGAAGTGTCCAGAATCAGCATAGAAGAAGCAGGAAGAAGATGGTGTCTGTAACTGCAAGAGGTTCCCGTCTGAAGACTGCGGCCATTTCAGACACAGAGGATCGTCCTCAGCCGTCGACTCAGATTCAGGAGGCGCTGCGGAAGATGCTGTCCTGTGACCTCTGGAGAGCCGCAAGCAGCGACTGAAACAGCAAAGCTGCCGGGAAGGTAAAGGATGGGGTACAGGTTTTAAGTCATGGCTGGAGACCGTGACAGTATCCCCCCTCTTATGGGTGGCCACCGGACACCTACAAATATTCTCAGGATATTTACGATGGAAGGATTGGATCAGACGAGGAGCGTTTACATCTCTGTAACTAACCCAAGTCCTTTCTTCTGGACCATATCCTTTCCAATCCAGAAGATACTGGAGTTGACCATACTGGCAGCGAGAGTCCAGAATCTTGTTTACCTCGAACTCCGCTCTGTGCTGAGACTGAACTTTGGGTGGTCTGGGTAAGGAGGCTTGGAAACGATTCAGGATTAATGGCTTTAAGAGGGAGATGTGGAAGGAGTTTGATATTCGTAGAGAAGATGGTAGCTTTAATTTATAGGCCACAGGGTTGATGGTATGTTTGTAGAGCTATTTAGTCAGTAAAGCATAGGACGCCAGGACTATTAGGACGCTGCAGTGGCTATTTTATGAAGTGGCTAGTTATAAAGTGGCAGCCCAAAACAGCAGTGTTATACCTGTGTTAAACCGAAGGAAAACAGAAGGCAAACAACCAAACAAGATAACAGAAGGACTGCATCACAACCTCAAAACTCTGGAACTTAATGTGGCCTCTCCTCGCATCAAACATGAGAACACCAAGACCAGGCTTAGCACCTCTCTGGCTGAGAACATCAAGCCCGCCCCCGGGCTTAATCCCCAAGATGAACAAGGAACTGTGGGGCACAGGACCAGGTTCAGCAGGGACATCCCTATTGCTTCTAAGTATTGAGTATGCCCCCCACATTATCCTACCCACCCGTACTAAGATCTAATCAAAATGTTAGCCCAATCCTACTCTGCCACTGGTTACCTGTTTTTTTTTTTTTTTTTCTCTCCCTCCATTGCTCGCTTCCACTCCACCATGTGTTTTTCCTGTAATGTTTACCTCCACTGATTGCACACCTTTCCATTGTGCCCTACATGCAGGGTACATCATACTACAACATAAGCATCAGTTTTCCCACATTTGACCTTGGCCCTTGTATGGCTCACCACCCACAGTGTAACCGCCAAAGTGCGCCCAACATGGCTGCCCCATATGGTACACTTGTGGATGGGATGGGATGAAAAATACATAGGCCTGATGGTTTGATGGAACCCTACTCTGAACTGTAGGACTCTGAAATCACCCCCATTTTGTGTCATCACTTCTAGGGGTGGACTATCCCACCCTGGGTAATCCTACGCCGAGCGCCTAATATGGCTGCTGCACCTGGTACCTTGTGAGGGTGGAATACACAACCCTTGGAAGTTATTACCCAAAATGCCTGCACCAATCCTGCGTTATGCTTTCTGTGGGCTTAAGGTTTTCTTTTATGTCTGTTGCTTGTCAATTGTTGTATTACTCAAATCCTCTGTATCATGTGCATTGTTTTTGATGTCTGTAAAGCGCCTTGAGTCCTGTTGGAGAAAGAGCGCTATATAAATAAAATTATTATTATTATTATTATTATTATTATTATTCCACGGGCAAAGGTCCAATGTAGCGAGGTGCGAACTTCATCGAAGGAACCTTCAGTTTGAGATTACGGGTAGATAGCCAAACCATGTTCCCCGGGGAAAGTTTGGGAACAGTTCACCGTTTGTGATCGGCATGGATCTTATATCTAGAAGAAGTTTTTAGGAGGGCTGTCCAAACCTCCTTCCAAATCTTGGAGAAGCGTTGTAAAGAGAGATCAACCGCTGGAACGCAGGGATTAGGAAGGGTCTGTAATTCGGGAACTCTTGGATGAAGTCCATAGTTAACTTGAAACGGAGTGGTTTGAGTTGAGGAATGGAAAGGATAGTTGTGGGCGAATTCAACCCAAGGCAAAAGTTCGCACCACTCATATTGAGCAAAAGAAATGTAACAATGGAGAAACAATTCCAGATCTTGATTAACCCTCTCAGTTTGACCGTTTGACTGAGGATGATAAGCGGAGGAAAAGTTTAACTTGATCCCCAGAGCTGAAGAGAGTGACCTCCAGAATCTCGCTACAAATTGGACTCCTCTGTCGGACACAATCTCCTCGGGCAGCCGATGGAGTCTGAAAATCTCTTGTATGAATAATTGTGCCAAACGTGGTGCAGAAGGAAGTCCCAGTAGAGGGATGAAATGAGCCATCTCTGAAAAGCGGTCCACTACCACCCAAATAACGGTGTTACTCTTAGAGGCAGGTAAATCTGTTACAAAGTCCATTGATATGTGGGTCCATGGACGCCTGGGAATGGAAAGTGGTTGTAGAGGACCGGCAGGTAAACCCAGAGTCACTTTATTTTGAGCACAGACAATACAGTAGGCTATGAATGTCTGTATATCCTTTTTCATAGAGGACCACCAGTAATTGTGTCTAAGGAACTCAAAAGTTTTTTGGACTCCAATATGGCCGGAGAATTTGGAGGTGTGAGCCCAATGAAGTAGTGGTTTTTGAAGATGAGGTTCCACAAGAGATTTTCCAGAGGGTGGAGCAGTGGTTATTTGGATGGCTGAAAAGGAAGTGGGATTCAGGATTGGATGGCAATGATCTTCGGAGCTGGAGTCTTCGGGGTTCCAGGACCTGGATAAGGCATCTGTCCTTTGGTTGAGGGTTGCAGTTTGAAAGTTCAGCTTGAAATTGAACCTTGAAAAGAACATTGCTCATTGGGCCTGTCGAGGATTTAAGCATTGGGCGGTCTTTAAGTAAAGGAGATTCTTATGGTTAGTGGGGATGGTGACTGGAAATACTGCGCCTTCAAAGAGATGTCATCCGTCTTCCAGAACTAATTTGATGGCTAGGAGTTCTTGGTCGCCAATAGAATAATTTCTTTCAGCAGGGAGAAATTTCCAGAAAAGAACCCGCAAGGATGGATCTTTTCATCCTCAAAGCGCTGAGCAAGAACCACCCCAAAACCGATGGTGGATGCATCAACTTCCACTATAAAGGGTCGGGATACATCGGGTTGTTTTAGGACAGTTGCAGTGGTAAAAGCCTTCTTTAGAAGTGAGAAAGCTTTATCCGCCTCTGGCGTCCAAATATTTGGGTTCGCTCCCTTTCGGGTAAGGTTGGTGATAGGAGCCATGATAGTGGAAAAGCCCGTATAAATTTCCGATAATAAGTAGCAAACCCCAGGAATCATTGGATCGCCTTTAGGGTAGTTGGAACAGCCCAATTATGGATGGCTTGTAATTTCCCTGGATCCATCTGCATCTCGGTACCTGAGATAATGTAACCTAGAAACGTGATGGTGGGAACCTCGAATGTGCATTTCTCAAGTTTGCAGAAGAGATGGTTACTGTAGCTCATAGTCGACGGAGAACCTCCTTCACCTGGGAACGGTGTGTACTTAAGTCAGAGGAGAATATCAGGATGTCGTCCAAATACACCACCACACTTCGATACAGAAGATTCCAGAAAATGTCATTAACAAAACCTTGAAATACCGCTGGGGCGTTACAGAGGCCGAATGGGATGACCAGATATTAATAATGTCTGTCTCTTGTACTTAAAGCGGTCTTCCACTCATCCCCCGCCAGGAATCCTAATGAGGTTATAGGCCCCCCCTAAGATCAAGTTTGGTGAATATAGATGCACCCTTGATTCTATTGAATAACTCCGAGATTAGAGGAAGTGGATAACTGTTTTTCACGGTAAGTGATTTAGAGCTCTATAATCTATACAGGGTCTGAGACCCCACGTCTTTCTTTTTAACAAAGAAGAATCCCGCTCCAGCTGGAGAAGACGAGGGATGGATGAACCCCTTAGCCAGTTTCTCTGCAATATACTCAGACATGGCCAAAGTCTCGGGAAGTGATAAGGGATAGGTTCGACCTCTGGGCAATCTCTTACCTGGCAGGAGGTCAATAGGACAATCCCACTCTCTGTGTGGTGGTAAGGCATCCGCACCCTATTTGCTAAATATGTTCTGAAAGTCTTGATATTCAGTGGGAAGGACTACGGCGGATTCAGAGGAGGAAGCTCGAACAGGAACCACCATTTGGAGACAATTCCTTCTACAATAGGAACTCCAGGCTGTAATTTGTAGTGGTTGATGTTCCTGTAACCATGGAAGTCCAAGAACTAGAAGATGAGAGGCTTTGGGGATCACCAGGAAAGAAATTGACTCTGAGTGCAGCGCACCAATTTTCAGTAGAAGTGGTACAGTACGATGAGTGATGGTACCATGTGGAATTTGGCTACCGTCAACTGCCGTTAAGGTTACGATTCTTTGTAGTAGAATTGTAGGAATACCATGTTGGAGAACATACTCAGAGGTAATAAAACTTTCGGCAGCTCCAGAATCCACAAGTGCTGAAACAACTTTAAAAAATCCTAGATGTTCGAGGATGGCACAAATAGTCGACTCCTGGATGATATGGATGATTCACTTAACTTGACCTCCCCTGTACAAGTTAGGTGGAGGAGTTTCCCGGACAGATGGAGCAATTCTTTAATAAATGACCAGAAGACCCACAGTACAAGCATAAATTATTCTTGCGTTTTCTGGCACGTTCTTCGGGAGTGAGACGGGCTTGATTGTGTTGCATCGATTCAACATCGTAAGATGAGGGAGTGGTTTGCTGAGAGATGAAACGAGGTCTGGGACAATCACTCCAAGTTCATTCAGCCGTGCACTCTCTATGACAGAGATCGATATTGTTGCATAAAGAAATTAGCTCATCCAAGATAGTGGGTGGATCTCGGGACAAAAGATCATCCTTCATTTTGTCAGAAAGCCCGTTTATGAAGGCAGCTACCAAAGCGCCATTATTCCAATCCAACTCGGACGTCAGGGTGCGAAATTGGATAACATATTGACTAACTGGTCTGGTCTGGATATCGGAGGTAGCAGAAACTGGACGACCAGGTTCATCAAAGATTCTTCTGAACGTGGACACGAATTCCGGGTAATTGGAGAGGATGGGATCAGATCTCTCCTAGAGTGGTGAGGCCCAGTCCAATGCTTGGCCGGAGAGCAGAGAGATGATATATGCCACCCTAGTGCGAGCAGTCAGAAAGTTAGCTGCTTGTAGCTCGAAATAGATCTCGCACTGATTGATGAAACCTCTGCACTGTTTGGGATTACCATCGAAGCGATTCGGTAGGGATAATTGAAGGCGGGAGATCGGGAGAGGTGCTGGTGCTAGAGAGGGAGCTGGTTGAGGCGGATTAGCAGTTGGTTTGGTGAGTAGTGACTGTATTTGATCAAGGCAGGCTGACATATCCCGGATAAACTGCATGAGCTGTTGCTGACCCACCTCCTGTCTTCCCAAACGGTCTAGCATGTTTTGCGTAGCCTGATTGCCACTTGGATCCATATGGCCAGAACTTACTGTCACAGACCTAGCTGAACTTGATGTTGTTTCCAATTAGGCTTCAGGAACTGGTGTAGGTTTGATGTTGGTTGGGAGGAAACAAGGAGGTCACAGGTAGCTTCTCCTCATAGGAGTAATGCTGAGATGAGAAGACCGGACTGGAACCGACGGGTGACCGGACTGGAACCGAATGGTGACCGGACTGGAACCGATTGGTGATCGGACTGTAACTGGATGGTGACGGGACTGGAACCGGCAGATGACCAGACTGGAACCAACAGGTGACCGGACTGGAACCGGATGGTGACTGAACTGGAACCGAATGGGACGGACAGGAACCGGATGGTGACCGGACTGGAATCGGATGGTGACCAGACTGGAACCGACAGGTGACCGGACAGGAACTGGGTGGTGACCGGACTGGAACCGGCAGGTGACCGGACTGGAAGCGGATGGTGACCGGATTGGAACCGGACTGGAAATGGCAGGATGATCTGGGCTGGAACCGGAGTAGCAGAACCGGGTGGAATCGGAGTAGCAATTCGGGCTGAAACCGGAGCAGAAGAACCGGGTGTATCCGGTGTAATGCACTTGAGCTGGTGAACCAGGAGCAGGCAGGAGCACATGCACTAAGAGTACTAGTCCAGAGGAAGGACTCAAAGTTCTGGCAACAAGAGCTGTGGGCTTTATACCCTGAGGAGGTCAGTGATTAGAGTCAGGAGTCAGGTGATCACTGCTGGAGAGGAAATGTCCAGAATCAACATAGAAGAAGCAGGAAGAAGATGGACGATGGTGTCTGTAAGAGGTTCCCGTCTGAAGACTGCGGCCGTTCCAGACACAGAGGATCGTCCTCAGCTGGCAACTCAGATGCAGGAGGTGCTGCGGAAGACGCCATCCTGTGACTTCTGGAGAGCCGCAAGCAGCAGCTGAAACAGCAAAGAAGCTGGGAAGGTAAAGGACGGGGTATGGGTTTTAAGTTGCATCTGGAGACCGTGACAGGGTACAACTGCTGGGGGCACAGCTACAGGGGGCACAACTACAGGGGGCACTGCTACTGGGGGTACAACTACAGGGGGCACAGCTACAGGGGGCAGATCTGCTGGGGCACAACTACTAGGGGGCACAACTACTGGGGACACATCTACTGGGGGCACAGCTACAGGGGACACAACTACTGGGGGCACAGCTGAACAGGGCACAGCTACTGGGGACACAGCTACGGGGGGCACAACTACAGGGGGCATAACTGTGGCCACGGCTCTTCCCTATGAAGCCATGAAGCCACGCCCCAACTCTGTTTTACCTGGGGAGGGGGCGCCACAGGAAACTTTCGCCCTGGGTGGGGCACAGGAAACTTTCACCCTGGGCGCCACAAAGTCTAGAACCGGCCCTGTTAGGCCCATGGTTTGGTTTTAGGAAAGGGGTAGTGTATTGGTGTACAGGACAACATGAATGCAAAATATTTTATTTTTAAATATAACTTTTATTAAACAATCTAATACAATTCCTCAAATGAAGATTAAAATAGTGAAGTATTTAAAATGATGAAAGTAAGAAAAAGATTGAAAAATTAAAATAAGTGCCTGGGGCTATCCTGTGTTATAAATTGAAGTCTATATATATAGATATTTGCTACCACTCCAGCCGCAATGTGTGTATTTTAACAATGCATATACAAGGAACAATAAAGTGATCGTACATGGGCCCTCATTCCGAGTTGTTCGCTTGCTAGCAGATTTTAGCAGCATTGCACACGCTAGGCCGCCGCCCTCTGGGAGTGTATCTTCGCTTAGCAGAATTGCGAATGAAAGATTAGCAGAATTGCGAATAGAAAATTCTTAGCAGTTTCTGAGTAGCTTGAGACTTACTCCTACACTGCGATCAGCTCAGCCCATTTCGTTCCTGGTTTGACGTCACAAACACACCCTGCGTTCGGCCAGCCACTCCCCCGTTTCTCCAGACACTCCCGCGTTTTATTCTGGCACGCCTGCGTTTTTTCGCACACTCCCAGAAAACGGTCAGTTTCCGCCAGAAACACCCACTTCCTGTCAATCACACTCCGATCACTTCAAAGATGAAAATTCTTCGTTCGGACGTGAGTAAATCTACTAAGTTTTGTGCTAAAATACTTAGCGCATGCGCACTGCGTACCATGCGCATGCGCATTTTTTCCTTAATCGCTCCATTGCAAAAATCTGCAACGAGCGAACAACTCGGAATGACCCCCATATATTGGGCCTAATTCAGACCTGATCGCAGCAGTAAATTTGTTAGCAGATAGGCTAAACCATGGGGGTCATTCCGAGTTGTTCGCTCGTTAGTTTTCTTTCGCAACGGAGCGATTAGTCGTAAACTGCGCATGCGCAATGTTCGCAGTGCGCCTGCGCCAAGTAAATTAGCACAAAAGTTTGGTATTTTACTCACGGCCTAACGAAGATTTTTCATCGTTCTGGTGATCATAGTGTGATTGACAGGAAGTGGGTGTTTCTGGGAGGAAATTGACCGTTTTATGGGAGTGTGCGAAAAAACGCAGGCGTTTCTGGGAAAAACGCGGGAGTGTCTGTAGAAACGGGGGAGTGGCTGTCTGAACGCTGGGTGTGTTTGTGACGTCAAACCAGGAACGAAACTCACTGAACTGATCGCAGTGTAGGAGTAAGTCTCGAGCTACTCAGAAACTGCTAAGAAATTTCTATTCGCAATTCTGCTAATCTTTCGTTCACAATTCTGATAAGCTAATATTCACTCCCAGAGGGCGGCGGCTTAGCATGTGCAATGCTGCTAAAATCTGCTAGCGAGCGAACAACTCGGAATGAGGGCCCATGTGCACTGCAGGTGGGGCAGATGTAACATGTGCAGAGAGATTTGGGTGGGTTATATTGTTTCTGTGCAGGGTAAATATTGGCTGCTTTATTTTTACACTAATTTAGATTTCAGGTTGAACACACCCCACCCAAATCTAACTATCTCTGCACATGTTACAGCTGCCCCCACCCCCTGCAGTGCACATGGTTTAGCCCATCTGCTAACAAATTTGCTGCTACGATCAGGTCTGAATTAGGCCCATTGTACAGTTTGTTATCAGTGGTGGTTTTTACCTATGGTCTGCAGGACTGCTACCCCCCCCCCCCCCAGGTAAATCCGCCACATCTCTCAGTGTTAGTGAAGTCAGATCGCAGTCCTTGAGACTTCCTATTCCTATATCCTATCCTACCTGCCAGTCACAGACACTACAGGCAGTCCCATTGGGAGTTGTTTCCTCCCTCCGGGACTGCCAGACCAGGCAGCAATAGGCAGAGAGCTGACTTCCTGTAGGAAGCCACTCCCTGCCTTGTCAGCCCTAGCCGTCTTCTATGGGCTGCAGCCGATGCAATCTGTAGAAGCCATGGTTTTGCACATGCGCAGTATCATCACCGCTACTGCTCAAGTGTGGGTCCCGGTTGTCTGTGAACAGTACATAGCACAGATACCGGGACCCAGGCGGCGCGGGGGGGAGGGGGG
This sequence comes from Pseudophryne corroboree, assembly GCF_028390025.1. Taxonomy (NCBI): domain Eukaryota; kingdom Metazoa; phylum Chordata; class Amphibia; order Anura; family Myobatrachidae; genus Pseudophryne; species Pseudophryne corroboree. The sequence continues at coordinate 9,837,953 of NC_086450.1, read as the reverse complement.
GGGGGGAGGGGGGGGGACGACGACAAGGAGGGGGAGACCTGGCAGCTTCGTTGCCGCTGGTTATGATATATCATTAATAGCAAGGGCTGGAAATAATATATTGATCTTGGTGCAATTTTGTTACTTCTAGGATCCTAGAGCCAGTGCACAGAAACGATCTGCTTTGTACAAGTACAACACGCCTGCGCATTGTGGTGCATACACATGCTCAGTAGTTACCTGATCGCTGCGCAGCAAAAAACGCTACCGAGTGAACAGATCTGAATTAGGCCCAATATCCCCATATATGTTTTTTTTCTTGATCGATAGGGGACGGCAGCTCTTAAGAGTTCTTTTATGGAGAATGGAGTACTGTATTTAGAATCTTTTCAACCCCTAATGCGCAAATATCTCCCCACCGAATGTCCTCCCGTAACTGGATAATTTATTCATAGACCACCTCAGAATTGTTGAAGTAGAACACCCAGTGATCATTCATATAAGATAAACACTGCATTAAGTGTTATTAATGACAAATCTCCTTTCTTAAATTATAAGATGCTGGATTTATCCAGAATACATGTTTTTACCAGCATACGTGAAGGTCATGTGTTTGCGAGTGAGACATTTCTACAGCATTATGGGGGTCATTCCAAGTTGATCGCTAGCTAAAAATGTTCGCAGCGCAGCAATGATGCAAAAAAACTGCACTTCTGCGCATGCGCGACTTACTTTCACAACAGCCGATGTAGTTTTACACAAGGTCTAGCGAAGCTTTTCAGTCGCACTGCTGGCCGCAGAGTGATTGACAGGAAGAGGGCATTTCTGGGTGTCAACTGACCGTTTTCAGGGAGTCTTCGAAAAAACGCAGGCGTGCCAGGAAATACGCAGGCATGGCTGGGCAAACGCAGGGCGTGTTTGTGACGTCAAATCCGGAACTGAACAGTCTGAAGTGATCGCAAGTGCTGAGTAGGTCTGGAGCTACTCTGAAACTGCACAATATTTTTTTGTAGCCGCTCTGCGATCCTTTCGTTTGCAATTCTGCTAAGCTAAAATACACTCCCAGTGGGAGGCGGCATTGCGTTTGCACGGCTGCTAAAAACTGCTAGCGAGCGATCAACTCGGAATGACCCCCTATATCTTCATGTGCAGTGCTCGCATCTTCTGATCTTCCGCTATACACTGCTGAGCTGCTATAGCTGCTGTCTAGTAATACTACATAACCTGGTATATTGCTGGGTGGACCTGGGGGAAGGTGTGATGTGAAGGGCCAGGTTGAAATATCCCAGGTTGAGCAACCTGTCAACCCAATAAAAAAAGAAGGGGTTTACCCCTTTTTTCATGTTGACCTTTTCCATGTCGACCTAATGAACGTGTCGACCTATTTCAGGTGTCGACCTAGTCACTGTCGACCAATAGTTGTCGACATAATGACTGTCGGCCTAGTTACTGTCGACCCAATGATCCACACCCTGTTACCACGGCCAGTGTCAGCATAGAAATAATCACCTTATATAGCTGCTCCACCTCCTCCCTCCCCACAGCCCTGCTCCGCCCACCTCCAGTTCCCTCCACCCCTTCCCCGCACCCAGCTCCAGCCCCTGCAGTGTGTGGCTAGTTACTCTGAGCTGACTCCTCCTCTGGGACCTTTCCTGCGTCCTTCTCACCTCCCAATTCATACTTTCCTTTCCTCATTCCCCTCTGCTCTTCCTTCGTCCTCATTTCCTCCTCCTCATTTCCTACTGGATTCAGCTGAAAATGTACCCTGTAAAGTCTCCATGCACAGCCTCAGCCAGGGTGGGAGCTATGAGTAAATCCTGCCTCTATGGGGTGTATTCATTAATTGTCGTAAGCTGCCATCTTGTCGGAAAGGTTTAGGTCGGAAGGGGTTCCGACAGCAACGGACTGGGGCTCTAATTCGGCCCGGGCATTCGTGAGCACACGTGCACGTCATGGGGCGTGCCGGCACGATGTACGCAGGCGTGCCGCGAGTCATGGGGGCGTGGACTCGTGGCATGCCCCTGTTGCCATGGCGACGCTTGCTGGGGGCGGGGCGTGCCGCGAGTCCAGGGGCGTGGACTTGCGGCACACCCCCTTTTCCATGGAGACCGGTGGGGGCGGCTGAAGCAGAGAGCCGGAGAATGTGGCTCTCTGAGGGATCAGATCGGCCCACCTGTGCCAGATGGCCAGTCCGGCCCTGGGTTCCGACCTAATCAATGCCGGCTGATTTTTTACGACAAGTAGGGATTTCCCGACTTATCGGAAACCACGTGGATTGTCGGAATCCACGTTGGCTGTCGGAAGAATATTGGATTGCCATTGTCGGAAACGGGCCAAACCTTTCGGGTTTGGTCGGCATTGAATACTGACCTGTTAGATCCTTGGAAAGGACCTGTTAAGGAAATTTAAGCAATGTATAGAATCTATTCTGACTTTTTAATATCATGTAATACGTAACAGACATTATTATGTAAGATGTTTTGCTGACAAAGAATGTAGGTACGTGACAAGAACTTGCTTTACTTTGCTAAGTCACCCTAGTCTTGCTGATTTGTGTCATGTGCCCACCCAGGACCAGATGGTGTTCGATAAGGAGGAATGGGCCTCAAGGCCAGCTATGATTGGTCCAAGCTTGGGTGGAGTAATTCTTTGTAAAATGCAATATTAGGGGCCATCTATGCCATGTTCGTGAGGCAGATGGAGCTCCCTTGTAATTACTTGTAAGTGCATGCTGACTGTCACTTTATTGTAATCTTGCTCTGCCATTATCAATATAAACTCTGAATCTGACCACAACTGTCCACGTTGATTTCTTCCACAACAATTTGGTGCCGAAACCCGGGATCTGAAAACGATTGGAACGGAATCAGGACAGGAACGGAGGACTGGAGACCAGATTGGCGCCATTCAAAAAAGGTGAGAACATTTGTGTCTCTGTCTGCTCTCCCCTCCTCCGCTCCTAAGACCCTCCTTCCCACTATCGTGAGTACAGATCCCAAGAACCTGAATAGTTGTTTTATGTTGTAATATCTGTTTGGATATGCATGTGTGAGTGTATGTAGATGCTGGCACATTGCCACATCAGCATGAGAGAGGCCCTTTACGGCTGAATGATTGTGCTGCCCCAAACATGCTGGGGGCAGTGGAATAAAAAGTAAGAGGACCCTATCGTCCTCAGACACGAATGTTTCCTATCTTCTCAGTCTGTCACGTAAACTGTCATTAACATTGTCTGCATAGTGGAAGGACAAATATAAGGATAAGTGTTGGTGAAGAGTAGTTTCTCTGCTGGTCTACCCTTGCTTGTCAAAACCGGTCTGTGGGCAACCGATTGTGGCTCTCCCCCCAGAACAGGAGCGATATAATCTCTGATTACCTCCTGGCCTGCTATCTGACAGCTCTGTGTACACTGGTTTGAGTCTGCTTCTCGCTACACTGAAGGGCGTGTCCTGAAGCTGCAGACTGGCGTCTCTCTGTGTCTCATGAAAAATCATACTTCTTACTTAGATAATCCCTTACTTGCATGGTTTAACCTAGAGGACATTAGAGGGCAAATATTGTTTGGCATCTTCGCCTTGCTGATTTTCATTTGGCTCTGTTGGAAAATTTAGAGGGACCAAAAGCGGGGATTCGCTGTGTGGGACTTCCCCTAACAGCCAATAGACATAGAATATAGTGCTGTGAAACACTGAGAGAGGGGTGCAAGAGTCCCCTCCACCATAGCCGGGCTATGGGAAACAGTCACAGCAAACGTGGATTTGGCTGATCACCAAATCAGAGTAATGGACGACCTGAGACTCCTCGTACCCCACAGGAGAAGATGAGTAAGAAATATGGCAAATGGGTCAGCCGGCATTTACCTAAGTGGGGCAGACTGACTAGGGGGATGGATTGTGGGATCCCAAAAGAGGGAACCTTTGAATTATCCCGCTGGGCAACCCTCTACAAAAAATAAAACAAAATTCACTGAGCCAAATGAATAGGCAGCTTGGAGTAGGTGGATGGTAGAATCTTATAAAAGACAGCAAAAAGCCCAAAGTATTTTTTTTACATCAGAAACAAGAACAGGAGGGGCAAATCAGCAAGGAGGGGAGGTACAGTCAGAGGAGAAAGAGGGGGAGGAAGGGTTTTGTGTGGAGTGGAAGGTGAGCTTGTCATCACTCCCAAAACAACCCAAGGTGAGAGAGATGAAAGGGCTGAGGAATATCGCTTGCCTCAAGCCTCAGCCTAACTTGTTAGAGAGCAGTTCATGCCTGGTACAAGTGGGTTTAGCCAGCTCAAGACAGAGAAATATACAGGAGGTACAGGAGAAAATGGTCCAGAGGGTGATGGTAGTTGACACACCAGCAACCCCCAGAGGGGTAAGTTTAGGGGGAGGAACAATTGGGAGTCCAGAAATGTGAAGTGCTACAATTGTGTGAAACAGGGCCACATTGCAAGAAATTGTCCAGCTCCAAAAAGGGGGGCAGGATAGCGCCTGACAGGTAGGGCTTCCAGTGTTACCAGTCATCTTGATGTTATGAGCCACAGCAGTGGTTCATTCCTGTTTGCATGCCAGGATTTCTTATGTACTTATTTAGAGTGTTATACTTTTGTTTACTAGCCTGGTAACTACAGTGTCATATTTTGTGGGTCTTCCCACTAGCTGCATTCGGTTCATGTATTTTAGGATATATTTCTGTTTGCATGCCAGGATTTCTTATGTACTTATTTAGAGTAGAGATGAGCGCCTGAAATTTTTCGGGTTTTGTGTTTTGGTTTTGGGTTCGGTTCCGCGGCCGTGTTTTGGGTTCGACCGCGTTTTGGCAAAACCTCACCGAATTTTTTTTGTCGGATTCGGGTGTGTTTTGGATTCGGGTGTTTTTTTCAAAAAACACTAAAAAACAGCTTAAATCATAGAATTTGGGGGTCATTTTGATCCCAAAGTATTATTAACCTCAAAAACCATAATTTACACTCATTTTCAGTCTATTCTGAATACCTCACACCTCACAATATTATTTTTAGTCCTAAAATTTGCACCGAGGTCGCTGTGTGAGTAAGATAAGCGACCCTAGTGGCCGACACAAACACCGGGCCCATCTAGGAGTGGCACTGCAGTGTCACGCAGGATGTCCCTTCCAAAAAACCCTCCCCAAACAGCACATGACGCAAAGAAAAAAAGAGGGGCAATGAGGTAGCTGTGTGAGTAAGATTAGCGACCCTAGTGGCCGACACAAACACCGGGCCCATCTAGGAGTGGCACTGCAGTGTCACGCAGGATGGCCCTTCCAAAAAACCCTCCCCAAACAGCACATGACGCAAAGAAAAAAAGAGGCGCAATGAGGTAGCTGTGTGAGTAAGATTAGCGACCCTAGTGGCCGACACAAACACCGGGCCCATCTAGGAGTGGCACTGCAGTGTCACGCAGGATGGCCCTTCCAAAAAACCCTCCCCAAACAGCACATGACGCAAAGAAAAAAAGAGGCGCAATGAGGTAGCTGTGTGAGTAAGATTAGCGACCCTAGTAGCCGACACAAACACTGGGCCCATCTAGGAGTGTCACTGCAGTGTCACGCAGGATGTCCCTTCCAAAAACCCTCCCCAAACAGCACATGACGCAAAGAAAAAAAGAGGCGCAATGAGGTAGCTGTGTGAGTAAGATTAGCGACCCTAGTGGCCGACACAAACACCGGGCCCATCTAGGAGTGGCACTGCAGTGTCACGCAGGATGTCCCTTCCAAAAAACCCTCCCCAAACAGCACATGACGCAAAGAAAAAAAGAGGCGCAATGAGGTAGCTGTGTGAGTAAGATTAGCGACCCTAGTGGCCGACACAAACACCGGGCCCATCTAGGAGTGGCACTGCAGTGTCACGCAGGATGTCCCTTCCAAAAAACCCTCCCCAAACAGCACATGACGCAAAGAAAAAAAGAGGCGCAATGAGGTAGCTGACTGTGTGAGTAAGATTAGCGACCCTAGTGGCCGACACAAACACCGGGCCCATCTAGGAGTGGCACTGCAGTGTCACGTAGGACGTCCCTTCCAAAAAAAACCTCCCCAATCAGCACATGATGCAAAGAAAAAGAAAAGAAAAAAGAGGTGCAAGATGGAATTGTCCTTGGGCCCTCCCACCCACCCTTATGTTGTATAAACAAAACAGGACATGCACACTTTAACCAACCCATCATTTCAGTGACAGGGTCTGCCACACGACTGTGACTGATATGACGGGTTGGTTTGGACCCCCCCCAAAAAAGAAGCAATTAATCTCTCCTTGCACAAACTGGCTCTACAGAGGCAAGATGTCCACCTCATCTTCACCCTCCGATATATCACCGTGTACATCCCCCTCCTCACAGATTATCAATTCGTCCCCACTGGAATCCACCATCTCAGCTCCCTGTGTACTTTGTGGAGGCAATTGCTGCTGGTCAATGTCTCCGCGGAGGAATTGATTATAATTCATTTTAATGAACATCATCTTCTCCACATTTTCTGGATGTAACCTCGTACGCCGATTGCTGACAAGGTGAGCGGCGGCACTAAACACTCTTTCGGAGTACACACTTGTGGGAGGGCAACTTAGGTAGAATAAAGCCAGTTTGTGCAAGGGCCTCCAAATTGCCTCTTTTTCCTGCCAGTATAAGTACGGACTGTGTGACGTGCCTACTTGGATGCGGTCACTCATATAATCCTCCACCATTCTATCAATGTTGAGAGAATCATATGCAGTGACAGTAGACGACATGTCCGTAATCGTTGTCAGGTCCTTCAGTCCGGACCAGATGTCAGCATCAGCAGTCGCTCCAGACTGCCCTGCATCACCGCCAGCGGGTGGGCTCGGAATTCTGAGCCTTTTCCTCGCACCCCCAGTTGCGGGAGAATGTGAAGGAGGAGATGTTGACAGGTCGCGTTCCGCTTGACTTGACAATTTTGTCACCAGCAGGTCTTTCAACCCCAGCAGACCTGTGTCTGCCGGAAAGAGAGATCCAAGGTAGGCTTTAAATCTAGGATCGAGCACGGTGGCCAAAATGTAGTGCTCTGATTTCAACAGATTGACCACCCGTGAATCCTTGTTAAGCGAATTAAGGGCTGCATCCACAAGTCCCACATGCCTAGCGGAATCGCTCCCTTTTAGCTCCTTCTTCAATGCCTCCAGCTTCTTCTGCAAAAGCCTGATGAGGGGAATGACCTGACTCAGGCTGGCAGTGTCTGAACTGACTTCACGTGTGGCAAGTTCAAAGGGCATCAGAACCTTGCACAACGTTGAAATCATTCTCCACTGCACTTGAGACAGGTGCATTCCATCTCCTATATCGTGCTCAATTGTATAGGCTTGAATGGCCTTTTGCTGCTCCTCCAACCTCTGAAGCATATAGAGGGTTGAATTCCACCTCGTTACCACTTCTTGCTTCAGATGATGGCAGGGCAGGTTCAGTAGTTTTTGGTGGTGCTCCAGTCTTCTGTACGTGGTGCCTGTACGCCGAAAGTGTCCCGCAATTTTTCTGGCCACCGACAGCATCTCTTGCACGCCCCTGTCGTTTTTTAAAAAATTCTGCACCACCAAATTCAAGGTATGTGCAAAACATGGGACGTGCTGGAATTTGCCCATATTTAATGCACACACAATATTGCTGGCGTTGTCCGATGCCACAAATCCACAGGAGAGTCCAATTGGGGTAAGCCATTCTGCGATGATCTTCCTCAGTTGCCGTAAGAGGTTTTCAGCTGTGTGCGTATTCTGGAAAGCGGTGATACAAAGCGTAGCCTGCCTAGGAAAGAGTTGGCGTTTGCGAGATGCTGCTACTGGTGCCGCCGCTGCTGTTCTTGCGGCGGGAGTCCATACATCTACCCAGTGGGCTGTCACAGTCATATAGTCCTGACCCTGCCCTGCTCCACTTGTCCACATGTCCGTGGTTAAGTGGACATTGGGTACAACTGCATTTTTTAGGACACTGGTGAGTCTTTTTCTGACGTCCGTGTACATTCTCGGTATCGCCTGCCTAGAGAAGTGGAACCTAGATGGTATTTGGTAACGGGGGCACACTGCCTCAATAAATTGTCTAGTTCCCTGTGAACTAACGGCGGATACCGGACGCACGTCTAACACCAACATAGTTGTCAAGGACTCAGTTATCCGCTTTGCAGTAGGATGACTGCTGTGATATTTCATCTTCCTCGCAAAGGACTGTTGAACAGTCAATTGCTTACTGGAAGTAGTACAAGTGGGCTTACGACTTCCCCTCTGGGATGACCATCGACTCCCAGCGGCAACAACAGCAGCGCCAGCAGCAGTAGGCGTTACACGCAAGGATGCATCGGAGGAATCCCAGGCAGGAGAGGACTCGTCAGAATTGCCAGTGACATGGCCTGCAGGACTATTGGCATTCCTGGGGAAGGAGGAAATTGACACTGAGGGAGTTGGTGGGGTGGTTTGCGTGAGCTTGGTTACAAGAGGAAGGGATTTACTGGTCAGTGGACTGCTTCCGCTGTCACCCAAAGTTTTTGAACCTGTCACTGACTTATTATGAATGCGCTGCAGGTGACGTATAAGGGAGGATGTTCCGAGGTGGTTAACGTCCTTACCCCTACTTATTACAGCTTGACAAAGGGAACACACGGCTTGACACCTGTTGTCCGCATTTCTGGTGAAATACCTCCACACCGAAGAGCTGATTTTTTGGGTATTTTCACCTGGCATGTCAACGGCCATATTCCTCCCACGGACAACAGGTGTCTCCCCGGGTGCCTGACTTAAACAAACCACCTCACCATCAGAATCCTCCTGGTCAATTTCCTCCCCAGCGCCAGCAACACCCATATCCTCCTCATCCTGGTGTACTTCAACACTGACATCTTCAATCTGACTATCAGGAACTGGACTGCGGGTGCTCCTTCCAGCACTTGCAGGGGGCGTGCAAATGGTGGAAGGCGCATGCTCTTCACGTCCAGTGTTGGGAAGGTCAGGCATCGCAACCGACACAATTGGACTCTCCTTGTGGATTTGGGATTTCAAAGAACGCACAGTTCTTTGCGGTGCTTTTGCCAGCTTGAGTCTTTTCAGTTTTCTAGCGAGAGGCTGAGTGCTTCCATCCTCATGTGAAGCTGAACCACTAGCCATGAACATAGGCCAGGGCCTCAGCCGTTCCTTGCCACTCCGTGTGGTAAATGGCATATTGGCAAGTTTACGCTTCTCCTCCGACAATTTTATTTTAGGTTTTGGAGTCCTTTTTTTACTGATATTTGGTGTTTTGGTTTTGACATGCTCTGTACTATGCCATTGGGCATCGGCCTTGGCAGACGACGTTGCTGGCATTTCATCGTCTCGGCCATGACTAGTGGCAGCAGCTTCAGCACGAGGTGGAAGTGGATCTTGATCTTTCCCTAATTTTGGAACCTCAACATTTTTGTTCTCCATATTTTAATAGGCACAACTAAAAGGCACCTCAGGTAAACAATGGAGATGGATGGATTGGATACTAGTATACAATTATGGACGGGCTGCCGAGTGCCGACACAGAGGTAGCCACAGCCGTGAACTACCGCACTGTACTGTGTCTGCTGCTAATATATAGACTGGTTGATAAAGAGATAGTATACTCGTAACTAGTATGTATGTATAAAGAAAGAAAAAAAAACCACGGTTAGGTGGTATATACAATTATGGACGGGCTGCCGAGTGCCGACACAGAGGTAGCCACAGCCGTGAACTACCGCACTGTACTGTGTCTGCTGCTAATATATAGACTGGTTGATAAAGAGATAGTATACTCGTAACTAGTATGTATGTATAAAGAAAGAAAAAAAAACCACGGTTAGGTGGTATATACAATTATGGACGGGCTGCCGAGTGCCGACACAGAGGTAGCCACAGCCGTGAACTACCGCACTGTACTGTGTCTGCTGCTAATATATAGACTGGTTGATAAAGAGATAGTATACTCGTAACTAGTATGTATGTATAAAGAAAGAAAAAAAAACCACGGTTAGGTGGTATATACAATTATGGACGGGCTGTCGAGTGCCGACACAGAGGTAGCCACAGCCGTGAACTACCGCACTGTACTGTGTCTGCTGCTAATATATAGACTGGTTGATAAAGAGATAGTATACTCGTAACTAGTATGTATGTATAAAGAAAGAAAAAAAAACCACGGTTAGGTGGTATATACAATTATGGACGGGCTGCCGAGTGCCGACACAGAGGTAGCCACAGCCGTGAACTACCGCACTGTACTGTGTCTGCTGCTAATATATAGACTGGTTGATAAAGAGATAGTATACTCGTAACTAGTATGTATGTATAAAGAAAGAAAAAAAAACCACGGTTAGGTGGTATATACAATTATGGACGGGCTGCCGAGTGCCGACACAGAGGTAGCCACAGCCGTGAACTACCGCACTGTACTGTGTCTGCTGCTAATATATAGACTGGTTGATAAAGAGATAGTATACTCGTAACTAGTATGTATGTATAAAGAAAGAAAAAAAAACCACGGTTAGTTGGTATATACAATTATGGACGGGCTGCCGAGTGCCGACACAGAGGTAGCCACAGCCGTGAACTACCGCACTGTACTGTGTCTGCTGCTAATATATAGACTGGTTGATAAAGAGATAGTATACTCGTAACTAGTATGTATGTATAAAGAAAGAAAAAAAAACCACGGTTAGGTGGTATATACAATTATGGACGGGCTGCCGAGTGCCGACACAGAGGTAGCCACAGCCGTGAACTACCGCACTGTACTGTGTCTGCTGCTAATATATAGACTGGTTGATAAAGAGATAGTATACTCGTAACTAGTATGTATGTATAAAGAAAGAAAAAAAAAACCACGGTTAGGTGGTATATACAATTATGGACGGGCTGCCGAGTGCCGACACAGAGGTAGCCACAGCCGTGAACTACCGCACTGTACTGTGTCTGCTGCTAATATATAGACTGGTTGATAAAGAGATAGTATACTCGTAACTAGTATGTATGTATAAAGAAAGAAAAAAAAACCACGGTTAGGTGGTATATACAATTATGGACGGGCTGCCGAGTGCCGACACAGAGGTAGCCACAGCCGTGAACTACCGCACTGTACTGTGTCTGCTGCTAATATAGACTGGTTGATAAAGAGATAGTATACTCGTAACTAGTATGTATGTATAAAGAAAGAAAAAAAAACCACGGTTAGGTGGTATATACAATTATGGACGGGCTGCCGAGTGCCGACACAGAGGTAGCCACAGCCGTGAACTACCGCACTGTACTGTGTCTGCTGCTAATATATAGACTGGTTGATAAAGAGATAGTATACTCGTAACTAGTATGTATGTATAAAGAAAGAAAAAAAAACCACGGTTAGGTGGTATATACAATTATGGACGGGCTGCCGAGTGCCGACACAGAGGTAGCCACAGCCGTGAACTACCGCACTGTACTGTGTCTGCTGCTAATATAGACTGGTTGATAAAGAGATAGTATACTACTAATATTATATACTGGTGGTCAGGTCACTGGTCACTAGTCACACTGGCAGTGGCACTCCTGCAGCAAAAGTGTGCACTGTTTAATTTTAATATAATATTATGTACTCCTGGCTCCTGCTATAACCTATAACTGGCACTGCAGTAGTGCTCCCCAGTCTCCCCCACAATTATAAGCTGTGTGAGCTGAGCAGTCAGACAGATATATAATATATATATAGATGATGCAGCACACTGGCCTGAGCCTGAGCAGTGCACACAGATATGGTATGTGACTGACTGAGTCACTGTGTGTATCGCTTTTTTCAGGCAGAGAACGGATATATTAAATAAACTGCACTGTGTGTCTGGTGGTCACTCACTATATAATATATTATGTACTCCTGGCTCCTGCTATAACCTATAACTGGCACTGCAGTAGTGCTCCCCAGTCTCCCCCACAATTATAAGCTGTGTGAGCTGAGCAGTCAGACAGATATATATAATATTATATATAGATAATAGATGATGCAGCACACTGGCCTGAGCCTGAGCAGTGCACACAGATATGGTATGTGACTGAGTCACTGTGTGCTGTGTATCGCTTTTTTCAGGCAGAGAACGGATTATAAATAAAAGTGGTGGTCACTGGTCACTATCAGCAAAACTCTGCACTGTACACTACTGAGTACTCCTAATGCTCCCCAAAATTAGTAAATCAAGTGTCTCTCTAATCTATTCTAATTCTAAACGGAGAGGACGCCAGCCACGTCCTCTCCCTATCAATCTCAATGCACGTGTGAAAATGGCGGCGACGCGCGGCTCCTTATATAGAATCCGAGTCTCGCGATAGAATCCGAGCCTCGCGAGAATCCGACAGCGTCATGATGACGTTCGGGCGCGCTCGGGTTAACCGAGCAAGGCGGGAAGATCCGAGTCGCTCGGACCCGTGAAAAAAAACATGAAGTTCTGGCGGGTTCGGATTCAGAGAAACCGAACCCGCTCATCTCTAATTTAGAGTGCTATACTTTTGTTTACTAGCCTGGTAACTACAGTGTCATATTTTGTGGGTCTTCCCACTAGCCTTAGTTTTGTGTATTTGTACTGGCGGCAGCGCCGCACATAACTTGTTTGTTTAGTTCTCATGTTATAGTCACCTTAGCTGTAGCTAGTTTTCCCCTCACTCGCAGTCTCAGGTGGTGCCTTGTAACCTTGTAAGACGGGAGGACATCGGAGTTTGGGCGAACCTAATTTGCCCATTCAAACGCGGCTGCCTTGGGCAGAAGACTAGCACCTCAGGCACCATCCGACCACTGGGAGGAGTAATGGAGTTTGGGTTAGAAAAGGTCTTGCTGCGGCCATTCATACTGACTCTAGCTCCACTCATGAGTACTGGAACTCCCCAGTTGTCACACATTCCACAGAGTTCCAGGGTCTCAATTTGTAACATTGTACTCGTTTCCTAACACTCGGAGAGTAGGGGGGTGATGCCTTTGTCCACTTGACCCTCTCTGAAATGCCTTTTTACTCAGTGGAGTATCTGGTGGACAGTGGAGCAGCCCGTGTTCTCAAGAGAGAAAGTATGTCAATTCAGGCAGGTCCCCAAACACTTGGTATATGGGGGAAGGCAGGTTGCAAATAAATAAATATTGTTTGGAAACATGAGGATGGTCGATTGAGTGCACATCTCCCTTCATATGTTTCCAAAGGGGGAATGATTGATATGATTGCTAAATTTTGGTTTGCACAGTGTTTGAAATACTTTACAACAGAATGGTTATGTTCTCCTTGTAGATAGAGGCGTGGCCTGTTGCCAAGGTAACGGCTGCAGTAACAGCAAAGAAATTGATATCTGAATTTGTGTGCAGGTATGGCCTACATGAAACGGTTGAGAGAGCAAATAGCGTATTAAAAATGTCTAAGATCTGTGAGCAAACAAAACTTACATGGGTACAAGCTTTACCAGTAGATCCTTTTGCAATGAGGTATACCCCAAAGGGATTACATGGACTTTCATCATTTGAGATACTGTTTGGCAGGCTGCCACTCAAATTGCATGGACAGTACGCTTCTCTTACTGACTACGTTGTTCAGCTTCATAAGCCACTGACTAATTTGCATGGCAAAGTGTTTTCTTCTTTACCAGATCCACAAGACACATCTGGAACCCCGATTTGATGGCCCATACCAGGTGCTATTGACCACAGTGACCTCCGTCAAGGTGGAGAGGAAAGTACGCTTCTCACTGTAAGAAAATTAACTTTCAGGTCAATGATGCAAACTGGTCCCAAAAGCATGGGGCCCCCAGGGAGAAGAGAACTGAATGGACTGTTAAGATACGCTTGTTTTTCTGCCTGCTTGTTTGTGCTTTATATCAGTGTGTGCAGGTGAAAGGAGAACAGCAAAAGAACTCTATATGGCTTCTACATCAGCAGACAGCTAAGGAGCTGAACGCCACTGACTGTTGGATCTGTTCTTATGTTCCTGCTAACCATAAAGAAATCCCTTTGATTGGTATCCCTATCTCAATGAATGATCTTAACCTCACAGATTATAGCTATAATGTTGAAATAGACATAAATCACACTGCTCACAATGCTCTTTCAGACCTAGGAATATATTTAGAAATTGCTGGTATAATCTCTCCGCCCACTATGTGCATAGGGCCTATGTTTATTAACCACGTGGCCGAACTAAAAGGTCACCTAGTCAACTTACCTAAGGTATACGTTGGAGAAACAAATTGTGAAAATGCTGCCTTAGTGTTTAACATGGAATACAATGAAAAGTTATGTGACAAGGTGAACGGTAACTGTAACAATCAATGTTGGTGTGCAAAAATGAAAGCTCTTTGTGCCCCTAGGTGTGCCTGTCCTAACCAGATGGATGAGGATGATTGGGATTGTAAGACCCAAGTGCACAATAATATGGTATGGTTTCAGAGCTGGTTGGGAAACCATGGTAAGATAATCCCTAGGGTGCTGAAGCAAGGCCTATACTATATTTGTGGAAATAGGGCCTACTCATGGCTTCCTATGGGAGCTTGGGGGAATTGCATGGATAGTCGTCGGCTGGTCGTGCTTCCATAGAAGTGCTGACATAAAAGTGTTATTATAAAAATAGCGTTATACCTGCGTCAAGTTATATCATCAGCTGTTGTCAATTGTGAACTTGTGAACCAACTCCTCATCACTCTTTGTGCTCAACAGGTATGATTCGTTGAACTACACATCCCAGCAAGTTGTACTGCATTTGCTGATTATGCCAAATGAATTTCATGTTTGAATAGTCTAGGTATGATTCGTTGAACTACACATCCCAGCAAGTTGTACTGCATTTGCTGATTATGCCAAATGAATTTCATGTTTGAATAGTCTAGGTATGATTCGTTGAACTACACATCCCAGCAAGTTGTACTGCATTTGCTGATTATGCCAAATGAATTTCATGTTTGAATAGTCTAGGTATGATTCGTTGAACTACACATCCCAGCAAGTTGTACTGCATTTGCTGATTATGCCAAATGAATTTCATGTTTGAATAGTCTAGGTATGATTCGTTGAACTACACATCCCAGCAAGTTGTACTGCATTTGCTGATTATGCCAAATGAATTTCATGTTTGAATAGTCTAGGTATGATTCGTTGAACTACACATCCCAGCAAGTTGTACTGCATTTGCTGATTATGCCAAATGAATTTCATGTTTGAATAGTCTAGGTATGATTCGTTGAACTACACATCCCAGCAAGTTGTACTGCATTTGCTGATTATGCCAAATGAATTTCATGTTTGAATAGTCTAGGTATATTGAATATGGGTTTTTTTGTTTTTTTTTCTTGTATGTTTTTCTCTTTGTAGAGATATAGTTGGCTGCCTTATTGGCATGTAATGTCTGTTTTTCTAAGCTAATTTATGGCCTTAGTTTAAAGGGGGATGGTCTTGGGTGGAGTTTGCAATCATTGCATTCACATGGATATTGTTCCTATTTGAAGTCTAGTATACGGCTGGATAGTCGTCGGCTGGTCGTGCTTCCATAGAAGTGCTGACATAAAAGTGTTATTATAAAAATAGCGTTATACCTGCGTCAAGTTATATCATCAGCTGTTGTCAATTGTGAACTTGTGAACCAACTCCTCATCACTCTTTGTGCTCAACAGGTATGATTCGTTGAACTACACATCCCAGCAAGTTGTACTGCATTTGCTGATTATGCCAAATGAATTTCATGTTTGAATAGTCTAGGTATATTGAATATGGGTTTTTTTGTTTTTTTTTCTTGTATGTTTTTCTCTTTGTAGAGATATAGTTGGCTGCCTTATTGGCATGTAATGTCTGTTTTTCTAAGCTAATTTATGGCCTTAGTTTAAAGGGGGATGGTCTTGGGTGGAGTTTGCAATCATTGCATTCACATGGATATTGTTCCTATTTGAAGTCTAGTATACGGCTGGATAGTCGTCGGCTGGTCGTGCTTCCATAGAAGTGCTGACATAAAAGTGTTATTATAAAAATAGCGTTATACCTGCGTCAAGTTATATCATCAGCTGTTGTCAATTGTGAACTTGTGAACCAACTCCTCATCACTCTTTGTGCTCAACAGGTATGATTCGTTGAACTACACATCCCAGCAAGTTGTACTGCATTTGCTGATTATGCCAAATGAATTTCATGTTTGAATAGTCTAGGTATATTGAATATGGGTTTTTTTGTTTTTTTTTCTTGTATGTTTTTCTCTTTGTAGAGATATAGTTGGCTGCCTTATTGGCATGTAATGTCTGTTTTTCTAAGCTAATTTATGGCCTTAGTTTAAAGGGGGATGGTCTTGGGTGGAGTTTGCAATCATTGCATTCACATGGATATTGTTCCTATTTGAAGTCTAGTATACGGCTGGATAGTCGTCGGCTGGTCGTGCTTCCATAGAAGTGCTGACATAAAAGTGTTATTATAAAAATAGCGTTATACCTGCGTCAAGTTATATCATCAGCTGTTGTCAATTGTGAACTTGTGAACCAACTCCTCATCACTCTTTGTGCTCAACAGGTATGATTCGTTGAACTACACATCCCAGCAAGTTGTACTGCATTTGCTGATTATGCCAAATGAATTTCATGTTTGAATAGTCTAGGTATATTGAATATGGGTTTTTTTGTTTTTTTTTCTTGTATGTTTTTCTCTTTGTAGAGATATAGTTGGCTGCCTTATTGGCATGTAATGTCTGTTTTTCTAAGCTAATTTATGGCCTTAGTTTAAAGGGGGATGGTCTTGGGTGGAGTTTGCAATCATTGCATTCACATGGATATTGTTCCTATTTGAAGTCTAGTATACGGCTGGATAGTCGTCGGCTGGTCGTGCTTCCATAGAAGTGCTGACATAAAAGTGTTATTATAAAAATAGCGTTATACCTGCGTCAAGTTATATCATCAGCTGTTGTCAATTGTGAACTTGTGAACCAACTCCTCATCACTCTTTGTGCTCAACAGGTATGATTCGTTGAACTACACATCCCAGCAAGTTGTACTGCATTTGCTGATTATGCCAAATGAATTTCATGTTTGAATAGTCTAGGTATATTGAATATGGGTTTTTTTGTTTTTTTTTCTTGTATGTTTTTCTCTTTGTAGAGATATAGTTGGCTGCCTTATTGGCATGTAATGTCTGTTTTTCTAAGCTAATTTATGGCCTTAGTTTAAAGGGGGATGGTCTTGGGTGGAGTTTGCAATCATTGCATTCACATGGATATTGTTCCTATTTGAAGTCTAGTATACGGCTGGATAGTCGTCGGCTGGTCGTGCTTCCATAGAAGTGCTGACATAAAAGTGTTATTATAAAAATAGCGTTATACCTGCGTCAAGTTATATCATCAGCTGTTGTCAATTGTGAACTTGTGAACCAACTCCTCATCACTCTTTGTGCTCAACAGGTATGATTCGTTGAACTACACATCCCAGCAAGTTGTACTGCATTTGCTGATTATGCCAAATGAATTTCATGTTTGAATAGTCTAGGTATATTGAATATGGGTTTTTTTGTTTTTTTTTCTTGTATGTTTTTCTCTTTGTAGAGATATAGTTGGCTGCCTTATTGGCATGTAATGTCTGTTTTTCTAAGCTAATTTATGGCCTTAGTTTAAAGGGGGATGGTCTTGGGTGGAGTTTGCAATCATTGCATTCACATGGATATTGTTCCTATTTGAAGTCTAGTATACGGCTGGATAGTCGTCGGCTGGTCGTGCTTCCATAGAAGTGCTGACATAAAAGTGTTATTATAAAAATAGCGTTATACCTGCGTCAAGTTATATCATCAGCTGTTGTCAATTGTGAACTTGTGAACCAACTCCTCATCACTCTTTGTGCTCAACAGGTATGATTCGTTGAACTACACATCCCAGCAAGTTGTACTGCATTTGCTGATTATGCCAAATGAATTTCATGTTTGAATAGTCTAGGTATATTGAATATGGGTTTTTTTGTTTTTTTTTCTTGTATGTTTTTCTCTTTGTAGAGATATAGTTGGCTGCCTTATTGGCATGTAATGTCTGTTTTTCTAAGCTAATTTATGGCCTTAGTTTAAAGGGGGATGGTCTTGGGTGGAGTTTGCAATCATTGCATTCACATGGATATTGTTCCTATTTGAAGTCTAGTATACGGCTGGATAGTCGTCGGCTGGTCGTGCTTCCATAGAAGTGCTGACATAAAAGTGTTATTATAAAAATAGCGTTATACCTGCGTCAAGTTATATCATCAGCTGTTGTCAATTGTGAACTTGTGAACCAACTCCTCATCACTCTTTGTGCTCAACAGGTATGATTCGTTGAACTACACATCCCAGCAAGTTGTACTGCATTTGCTGATTATGCCAAATGAATTTCATGTTTGAATAGTCTAGGTATATTGAATATGGGTTTTTTTGTTTTTTTTTCTTGTATGTTTTTCTCTTTGTAGAGATATAGTTGGCTGCCTTATTGGCATGTAATGTCTGTTTTTCTAAGCTAATTTATGGCCTTAGTTTAAAGGGGGATGGTCTTGGGTGGAGTTTGCAATCATTGCATTCACATGGATATTGTTCCTATTTGAAGTCTAGTATACGGCTGGATAGTCGTCGGCTGGTCGTGCTTCCATAGAAGTGCTGACATAAAAGTGTTATTATAAAAATAGCGTTATACCTGCGTCAAGTTATATCATCAGCTGTTGTCAATTGTGAACTTGTGAACCAACTCCTCATCACTCTTTGTGCTCAACAGGTATGATTCGTTGAACTACACATCCCAGCAAGTTGTACTGCATTTGCTGATTATGCCAAATGAATTTCATGTTTGAATAGTCTAGGTATATTGAATATGGGTTTTTTTGTTTTTTTTTCTTGTATGTTTTTCTCTTTGTAGAGATATAGTTGGCTGCCTTATTGGCATGTAATGTCTGTTTTTCTAAGCTAATTTATGGCCTTAGTTTAAAGGGGGATGGTCTTGGGTGGAGTTTGCAATCATTGCATTCACATGGATATTGTTCCTATTTGAAGTCTAGTATACGGCTGGATAGTCGTCGGCTGGTCGTGCTTCCATAGAAGTGCTGACATAAAAGTGTTATTATAAAAATAGCGTTATACCTGCGTCAAGTTATATCATCAGCTGTTGTCAATTGTGAACTTGTGAACCAACTCCTCATCACTCTTTGTGCTCAACAGGTATGATTCGTTGAACTACACATCCCAGCAAGTTGTACTGCATTTGCTGATTATGCCAAATGAATTTCATGTTTGAATAGTCTAGGTATATTGAATATGGGTTTTTTTGTTTTTTTTTCTTGTATGTTTTTCTCTTTGTAGAGATATAGTTGGCTGCCTTATTGGCATGTAATGTCTGTTTTTCTAAGCTAATTTATGGCCTTAGTTTAAAGGGGGATGGTCTTGGGTGGAGTTTGCAATCATTGCATTCACATGGATATTGTTCCTATTTGAAGTCTAGTATACGGCTGGATAGTCGTCGGCTGGTCGTGCTTCCATAGAAGTGCTGACATAAAAGTGTTATTATAAAAATAGCGTTATACCTGCGTCAAGTTATATCATCAGCTGTTGTCAATTGTGAACTTGTGAACCAACTCCTCATCACTCTTTGTGCTCAACAGGTATGATTCGTTGAACTACACATCCCAGCAAGTTGTACTGCATTTGCTGATTATGCCAAATGAATTTCATGTTTGAATAGTCTAGGTATATTGAATATGGGTTTTTTTGTTTTTTTTTCTTGTATGTTTTTCTCTTTGTAGAGATATAGTTGGCTGCCTTATTGGCATGTAATGTCTGTTTTTCTAAGCTAATTTATGGCCTTAGTTTAAAGGGGGATGGTCTTGGGTGGAGTTTGCAATCATTGCATTCACATGGATATTGTTCCTATTTGAAGTCTAGTATACGGCTGGATAGTCGTCGGCTGGTCGTGCTTCCATAGAAGTGCTGACATAAAAGTGTTATTATAAAAATAGCGTTATACCTGCGTCAAGTTATATCATCAGCTGTTGTCAATTGTGAACTTGTGAACCAACTCCTCATCACTCTTTGTGCTCAACAGGTATGATTCGTTGAACTACACATCCCAGCAAGTTGTACTGCATTTGCTGATTATGCCAAATGAATTTCATGTTTGAATAGTCTAGGTATATTGAATATGGGTTTTTTTGTTTTTTTTTCTTGTATGTTTTTCTCTTTGTAGAGATATAGTTGGCTGCCTTATTGGCATGTAATGTCTGTTTTTCTAAGCTAATTTATGGCCTTAGTTTAAAGGGGGATGGTCTTGGGTGGAGTTTGCAATCATTGCATTCACATGGATATTGTTCCTATTTGAAGTCTAGTATACGGCTGGATAGTCGTCGGCTGGTCGTGCTTCCATAGAAGTGCTGACATAAAAGTGTTATTATAAAAATAGCGTTATACCTGCGTCAAGTTATATCATCAGCTGTTGTCAATTGTGAACTTGTGAACCAACTCCTCATCACTCTTTGTGCTCAACAGGTATGATTCGTTGAACTACACATCCCAGCAAGTTGTACTGCATTTGCTGATTATGCCAAATGAATTTCATGTTTGAATAGTCTAGGTATATTGAATATGGGTTTTTTTGTTTTTTTTTCTTGTATGTTTTTCTCTTTGTAGAGATATAGTTGGCTGCCTTATTGGCATGTAATGTCTGTTTTTCTAAGCTAATTTATGGCCTTAGTTTAAAGGGGGATGGTCTTGGGTGGAGTTTGCAATCATTGCATTCACATGGATATTGTTCCTATTTGAAGTCTAGTATACGGCTGGATAGTCGTCGGCTGGTCGTGCTTCCATAGAAGTGCTGACATAAAAGTGTTATTATAAAAATAGCGTTATACCTGCGTCAAGTTATATCATCAGCTGTTGTCAATTGTGAACTTGTGAACCAACTCCTCATCACTCTTTGTGCTCAACAGGTATGATTCGTTGAACTACACATCCCAGCAAGTTGTACTGCATTTGCTGATTATGCCAAATGAATTTCATGTTTGAATAGTCTAGGTATATTGAATATGGGTTTTTTTGTTTTTTTTTCTTGTATGTTTTTCTCTTTGTAGAGATATAGTTGGCTGCCTTATTGGCATGTAATGTCTGTTTTTCTAAGCTAATTTATGGCCTTAGTTTAAAGGGGGATGGTCTTGGGTGGAGTTTGCAATCATTGCATTCACATGGATATTGTTCCTATTTGAAGTCTAGTATACGGCTGGATAGTCGTCGGCTGGTCGTGCTTCCATAGAAGTGCTGACATAAAAGTGTTATTATAAAAATAGCGTTATACCTGCGTCAAGTTATATCATCAGCTGTTGTCAATTGTGAACTTGTGAACCAACTCCTCATCACTCTTTGTGCTCAACAGGTATGATTCGTTGAACTACACATCCCAGCAAGTTGTACTGCATTTGCTGATTATGCCAAATGAATTTCATGTTTGAATAGTCTAGGTATATTGAATATGGGTTTTTTTGTTTTTTTTTCTTGTATGTTTTTCTCTTTGTAGAGATATAGTTGGCTGCCTTATTGGCATGTAATGTCTGTTTTTCTAAGCTAATTTATGGCCTTAGTTTAAAGGGGGATGGTCTTGGGTGGAGTTTGCAATCATTGCATTCACATGGATATTGTTCCTATTTGAAGTCTAGTATACGGCTGGATAGTCGTCGGCTGGTCGTGCTTCCATAGAAGTGCTGACATAAAAGTGTTATTATAAAAATAGCGTTATACCTGCGTCAAGTTATATCATCAGCTGTTGTCAATTGTGAACTTGTGAACCAACTCCTCATCACTCTTTGTGCTCAACAGGTATGATTCGTTGAACTACACATCCCAGCAAGTTGTACTGCATTTGCTGATTATGCCAAATGAATTTCATGTTTGAATAGTCTAGGTATATTGAATATGGGTTTTTTTGTTTTTTTTTCTTGTATGTTTTTCTCTTTGTAGAGATATAGTTGGCTGCCTTATTGGCATGTAATGTCTGTTTTTCTAAGCTAATTTATGGCCTTAGTTTAAAGGGGGATGGTCTTGGGTGGAGTTTGCAATCATTGCATTCACATGGATATTGTTCCTATTTGAAGTCTAGTATACGGCTGGATAGTCGTCGGCTGGTCGTGCTTCCATAGAAGTGCTGACATAAAAGTGTTATTATAAAAATAGCGTTATACCTGCGTCAAGTTATATCATCAGCTGTTGTCAATTGTGAACTTGTGAACCAACTCCTCATCACTCTTTGTGCTCAACAGGTATGATTCGTTGAACTACACATCCCAGCAAGTTGTACTGCATTTGCTGATTATGCCAAATGAATTTCATGTTTGAATAGTCTAGGTATATTGAATATGGGTTTTTTTGTTTTTTTTTCTTGTATGTTTTTCTCTTTGTAGAGATATAGTTGGCTGCCTTATTGGCATGTAATGTCTGTTTTTCTAAGCTAATTTATGGCCTTAGTTTAAAGGGGGATGGTCTTGGGTGGAGTTTGCAATCATTGCATTCACATGGATATTGTTCCTATTTGAAGTCTAGTATACGGCTGGATAGTCGTCGGCTGGTCGTGCTTCCATAGAAGTGCTGACATAAAAGTGTTATTATAAAAATAGCGTTATACCTGCGTCAAGTTATATCATCAGCTGTTGTCAATTGTGAACTTGTGAACCAACTCCTCATCACTCTTTGTGCTCAACAGGTATGATTCGTTGAACTACACATCCCAGCAAGTTGTACTGCATTTGCTGATTATGCCAAATGAATTTCATGTTTGAATAGTCTAGGTATATTGAATATGGGTTTTTTTGTTTTTTTTTCTTGTATGTTTTTCTCTTTGTAGAGATATAGTTGGCTGCCTTATTGGCATGTAATGTCTGTTTTTCTAAGCTAATTTATGGCCTTAGTTTAAAGGGGGATGGTCTTGGGTGGAGTTTGCAATCATTGCATTCACATGGATATTGTTCCTATTTGAAGTCTAGTATACGGCTGGATAGTCGTCGGCTGGTCGTGCTTCCATAGAAGTGCTGACATAAAAGTGTTATTATAAAAATAGCGTTATACCTGCGTCAAGTTATATCATCAGCTGTTGTCAATTGTGAACTTGTGAACCAACTCCTCATCACTCTTTGTGCTCAACAGGTATGATTCGTTGAACTACACATCCCAGCAAGTTGTACTGCATTTGCTGATTATGCCAAATGAATTTCATGTTTGAATAGTCTAGGTATATTGAATATGGGTTTTTTGTTTTTTTTTCTTGTATGTTTTTCTCTTTGTAGAGATATAGTTGGCTGCCTTATTGGCATGTAATGTCTGTTTTTCTAAGCTAATTTATGGCCTTAGTTTAAAGGGGGATGGTCTTGGGTGGAGTTTGCAATCATTGCATTCACATGGATATTGTTCCTATTTGAAGTCTAGTATACGGCTGGATAGTCGTCGGCTGGTCGTGCTTCCATAGAAGTGCTGACATAAAAGTGTTATTATAAAAATAGCGTTATACCTGCGTCAAGTTATATCATCAGCTGTTGTCAATTGTGAACTTGTGAACCAACTCCTCATCACTCTTTGTGCTCAACAGGTATGATTCGTTGAACTACACATTCCAGCAAGTTGTACTGCATTTGCTGATTATGCCAAATGAATTTCATGTTTGAATAGTCTAGGTATATTGAATATGGGTTTTTTTGTTTTTTTTCTTGTATGTTTTTCTCTTTGTAGAGATATAGTTGGCTGCCTTATTGGCATGTAATGTCTGTTTTTCTAAGCTAATTTATGGCCTTAGTTTAAAGGGGGATGGTCTTGGGTGGAGTTTGCAATCATTGCATTCACATGGATATTGTTCCTATTTGAAGTCTAGTATACGGCTGGATAGTCGTCGGCTGGTCGTGCTTCCATAGAAGTGCTGACATAAAAGTGTTATTATAAAAATAGCGTTATACCTGCGTCAAGTTATATCATCAGCTGTTGTCAATTGTGAACTTGTGAACCAACTCCTCATCACTCTTTGTGCTCAACAGGTATGATTCGTTGAACTACACATCCCAGCAAGTTGTACTGCATTTGCTGATTATGCCAAATGAATTTCATGTTTGAATAGTCTAGGTATATTGAATATGGGTTTTTTTGTTTTTTTTTCTTGTATGTTTTTCTCTTTGTAGAGATATAGTTGGCTGCCTTATTGGCATGTAATGTCTGTTTTTCTAAGCTAATTTATGGCCTTAGTTTAAAGGGGGATGGTCTTGGGTGGAGTTTGCAATCATTGCATTCACATGGATATTGTTCCTATTTGAAGTCTAGTATACGGCTGGATAGTCGTCGGCTGGTCGTGCTTCCATAGAAGTGCTGACATAAAAGTGTTATTATAAAAATAGCGTTATACCTGCGTCAAGTTATATCATCAGCTGTTGTCAATTGTGAACTTGTGAACCAACTCCTCATCACTCTTTGTGCTCAACAGGTATGATTCGTTGAACTACACATCCCAGCAAGTTGTACTGCATTTGCTGATTATGCCAAATGAATTTCATGTTTGAATAGTCTAGGTATATTGAATATGGGTTTTTTTGTTTTTTTTTCTTGTATGTTTTTCTCTTTGTAGAGATATAGTTGGCTGCCTTATTGGCATGTAATGTCTGTTTTTCTAAGCTAATTTATGGCCTTAGTTTAAAGGGGGATGGTCTTGGGTGGAGTTTGCAATCATTGCATTCACATGGATATTGTTCCTATTTGAAGTCTAGTATACGGCTGGATAGTCGTCGGCTGGTCGTGCTTCCATAGAAGTTGCTGACATAAAAGTGTTATTATAAAAATAGCGTTATACCTGCGTCAAGTTATATCATCAGCTGTTGTCAATTGTGAACTTGTGAACCAACTCCTCATCACTCTTTGTGCTCAACAGGTATGATTCGTTGAACTACACATCCCAGCAAGTTGTACTGCATTTGCTGATTATGCCAAATGAATTTCATGTTTGAATAGTCTAGGTATATTGAATATGGGTTTTTTTGTTTTTTTTTCTTGTATGTTTTTCTCTTTGTAGAGATATAGTTGGCTGCCTTATTGGCATGTAATGTCTGTTTTTCTAAGCTAATTTATGGCCTTAGTTTAAAGGGGGATGGTCTTGGGTGGAGTTTGCAATCATTGCATTCACATGGATATTGTTCCTATTTGAAGTCTAGTATACGGCTGGATAGTCGTCGGCTGGTCGTGCTTCCATAGAAGTGCTGACATAAAAGTGTTATTATAAAAATAGCGTTATACCTGCGTCAAGTTATATCATCAGCTGTTGTCAATTGTGAACTTGTGAACCAACTCCTCATCACTCTTTGTGCTCAACAGGTATGATTCGTTGAACTACACATCCCAGCAAGTTGTACTGCATTTGCTGATTATGCCAAATGAATTTCATGTTTGAATAGTCTAGGTATATTGAATATGGGTTTTTTTGTTTTTTTTTCTTGTATGTTTTTCTCTTTGTAGAGATATAGTTGGCTGCCTTATTGCATGTAATGTCTGTTTTTCTAAGCTAATTTATGGCCTTAGTTTAAAGGGGGATGGTCTTGGGTGGAGTTTGCAATCATTGCATTCACATGGATATTGTTCCTATTTGAAGTCTAGTATACGGCTGGATAGTCGTCGGCTGGTCGTGCTTCCATAGAAGTGCTGACATAAAAGTGTTAT